>NC_080169.1:20296675-20596675 GCF_950295315.1 Erinaceus europaeus
GGGTATACTTCCACACCACACCCACCACCAAAATTCTGTGCCAAAGTTCTCTCAATTATAACCATAGTTTTCATAAAGTCTTAGAGACAGTTCGTTCACTTTGTTTTATTTATTCTACAAAAATATATTACTTGAAGTGGGACAAAAAACTAAACAGTTTTCTATAGAAGAGATATGCATGGCCCACACACATATGAATACTCTACCTTACTTATCATTAGAGAAATGCAAATTAAAATTATACTGAGGTGGGATGGGGCAGTAGCACAGTAGGTTAAGTGCACATGGCGCAAAGTGCAAGGACAGCTGTAAGAATCCCAGTTCGAGCCCCCGGCTCCCCACCTGCAGGAGAGTCGCTTCACAGGAGATGAAGCAGGTCTGCAGGTATTTATCTTTCTCTCCCCCCCTTTCTCTTCCCCTCCTCTCTCTATTTCTCTCTGTCCAGTCTAACGAGGACAGCAATAACAACAACAATAATAACAACAACAACAATAACAGCAACAACAATAATCAAGGACAACAAAAGGGGAAAATAGCCTCCAGGAGTAGTGCAGGCACTGAGCCCCAGCGATAACCCTTGAGGCAAAAAAAAAAAAAAAAAACTATACTGAGATGTCATCTTACACCTAAGAGAATATGGTTTATATCAACAAACCAGGAAATGACAGATGTTGGAGAGGTTGTGGAGAAAAAGTAATTCTGCTTCACTGCTGGTGGGAATGCAAACTGATACAGCCCCTTTGGAAGACTGTATGGACAGTCCTTAAACAAATAAAAATGGAATGACCTTATGACCCAGCAATACCACTCTTAGTCATTTATCCAGTGGACACTCAAACACTAATTAGAAGGGACATATGCACCCCTGTGTTCATAGCTGCATTATTCATAATATCAAAAGAGTGGAAGCAGCCTAAATGCCCATCAACAGTTATGGGATGTATAGTCCCTAGAATATTACTCTGCAATAAAAATTTTAAAAAAGTGATATTGTGTCCTTTGGGATAAAATGGATAGAAATGCCAAAAAAAAAAGCAAGCAAACTATTTCTTTTTTACCTCCAAGGTTATTGCTGGGGCTCACTGCCAGCACTATGAATCCACTGCTTCTCGTAGCTAGTTTTTTCCCTTTTATTGGATAGGACAGAGAATTTGAGAGGGGAAGGGGAAATAGAACAGGGGGGGAAGGGGAGAGAGAGAGAGAGACCTGCAGACCTGCTTTACCACTTGTGAAGTGACCCCCATGTAGGTGGGGAGCTGGGACTTGAACCTGCACCTTTTGAGTGGGTCCTTGCTCTTCATAGTATGTGCACTTAACCAGGTGTGCCATGGCCTGGGCCCATGTTTCTAAGATCTGTGAAAACTGTGGTTATTTGGGAGGTAGGAGGATGGGGATATAGGACTTTGGTGGCTGCGGTATGGAACTATACATTGCAATCTTACAATCATGTAACATACTATTAATAACAATTTTTTAAATATTACTTGAGTAGACTGGGACATGACATGAAGTCCTGAGTTCAATCCCTGGCAGTGTATGTAAAAGGGTGATGCTTTGGTTCGTTCTCTTTCTTTCTTTTTTTTTTTCCTCCTCCAGGGTTATTGCTGGGCTCGGTGCCTGCACCATGAATCCACCGCTCCTGGAGGCCATTTTTTTCCCCCTTTTGTTGCCCTTGTTGTAGCTTCGTTGTGGTTATTATTATTGCCCTTGTTGACGCAATTCGTTGTTGGATAGGACAGAGAGAAATGGAGAGAGGAGGGGAAGACAGAGAAGGGGAGAGAAAGATAGACACCTGCAGACCTGCTACACCGCCTGTGAAGCGACTCCCCTGCAGGTGGGGAGCCGGGGGCTCGAACCGGGATCCTTACACCGGTTCCTGCGCTTTGCGCCACATGCGCTTAACCCACTGCGACACCGCCCGACCCCCGGTTCATTCTCTTTCTTATAAATAAATATTTTTTTAAAAATATCACTGGGTTGTCATAAAAATAATTAAATCTTCGAGCCCCCAGCTCCCTACCTGCAGGGGGGTCGCTTCACAAGTGGTAAAGCAGTTCTGTAGGTGTCTTTCTCTCCCCCTCTCTGTCTTCCCCTCCTCTCTCCATTTCTCTTTGTCCTATCTAACAACGACAACATCAATAACAACAACAATAATAGCTACAACAACAATAAAAAACAACAAGGGCAACAAAAGGGAGTATAATCATAAAAAAATAATAATTCAAAATAAGATTTGAGTCTATGAGAAGAAACAGGCAAACACAAACAATTGTGACTATTACTATCTGAAAGTTGTGAAATTCTAAAATTAATTAAATCAAAAAAAATAACAAGGTATATTTTTCTATTATTCATTTATCTAAACAGATAAATTGATCTTTTATATTTATTTCAGGATTTCTGTCCATGGTTAAATAATCTAAACTAGACTCTCACCACTTTGTAAGAAGTTTCGTTAAACAATATATTAATATACTATCATTTTTTTAACTATTGAAAAATAAATACCTTTGATGTCTTCCAGGGTCCTTAAGAACTTTTAACCTTTCGATATCCATCCATAGCCACCAGTATCGCTCTCCTAATGTACCTTTTATAAATGTCTTAAATCTTTCAAACTCTTTTCTATTACCAATGTAATAAATTTTGCGAGAAACACACCGATCAGACCTACTTCCTGATCCAGTGCTCTCACTTTGTAAACTTGTTTCTTCAGATTCTTCTTCCAACTTTTCCTTTGTGGCTGGTACTGCTCCACTGAACAAAGTGTTCTTATCAAAGATAGGATCGAAATGTGAATCAAACACTACTTCTGATACATTCTTGAAATTTACATAATCTGGGCTTTCTTCAATTTGTCCCCCAGTAATTTGCTTAATTGCTACTCTCAAAATAGAGGAAACATAAGATTTTAAAAATTCTTCAGAAGTCAAGAAGTGTAGTGTCAGTTTTTCTTCACCATTCTGTTGACATTCAAGATAGATTCTCAGAAGAGCTTGAGAGGCTGTGTCTTGTAGAGATGTAGACCCATTCTCTTCCTCGTCTTCATCAGATTCAGAACTTAATTGAGTGACTTTAGATGGGTCTTTTTTAATCATAGGGTGAACTCCATCATCAAAGACAAAATTCTCTGTATCAAGTCATAAAAGGTTATTAGATATGATGTACATACAATAGCTATTATTATAAATGAGACATTATAAAAATGAGGGTGAAAATCAGGACTTATCACAGGTAGTGGCTGCAAAAATCAGTGTCTTCAGAAATCTAACGTTACATTTGGGACTAGTAGAGACATAACTGGAAGCTACCATTTCTTTCCTTCCTGGACATTAGTGGGGATAACTGTTTTATGTAACATCCCTAATACAGAAGATCTTCGAAAAGACCAGAGGGAAAAAAAGATATTTAATTTATTTATTTTTGCCACCAGGGTAATCCTTTTTTTTTTTTTTTGATAAGGTAAGAGAGGGAAATATAGATATCAAAACAGTGAAAGGAATGGTGCACCCCTCCCCTGCTTGTGAAGCTTGCCCCTGAAGGTGCTCCCCGGCGGTGGCCAGGGGCTCAGACCCAGGTCCTTGAGCAAGATAATGTGTACAATCTAACAAGTGAGTCACCATGATATATTTTTAAGTTACAATACCTCAAGATGATATAAAATATAAGTATTAAGGTGATTGTGTTAAAGAGTTAGAACATGTACATTATAAAGTACATTGTAGGTGCTTTCATATTCCATTGTATGACAAAGCAGAGCTAGTATGGTAAGTCAAAAACCAGATAACGAAATCATAAATGAACAAATCAGAATGGGATTTTTATCAGCGTTTTTTTTTTTTAATGTGGCATCAGGGCTTCACACACGCATGATAACTCCACTGAGTGGCTTTCCCAGGTCGATTTTTTCATTCTTTATGTTAAAAAAAGAGAGAGGGGGCAGGGACAGACAGACAGAGTGAAGATATGTCATGGCACTGCTGCAGTTTTATGCAGCTACGTGGGTACCAGATGGTGTGCCCAGGGCTATACACATGGAAAGAAGTCTATACTCTGTTGGGTCAGCTATTCCCCTGGCCCAAAATCAGTAATTATTTTTAATTCACTATTTTAAAATGTTCTATTAGTAATTTACAAAATACAAAATAACAGAGGTATAATTTCACACCTTTCCCACCACCAGAGTCCTGTGCTCTCATTCCCTCCATTGGAAATGGCAGTGATTCTCCCAAGGTCACAGATATGGGTTGACAATTATTTCTATATATTTCCCATTTTTATTATGGTCCTGCCTTCTCTTCCATTTAAAATCACAGCTACACCTGTTGCTATTTCTGAATGTCTTTACTTTTTCCTATTCTCTCTCTGGGTCCTGATGGAATTGGGGTTCAGAGACTCCTGGTCATCCTCCCCTAACATTTCTCCCCCTCTGGGAGTATGAGCCAAAAATTCTTCTTGGGGTGCAGAAGGTAGGAAGGTCTGGCTTCCGTAATTGCTTCTCTGCTGGATGGGTATTGGCAGGTTGGTCCATATCCCCAGCCTATTTCTATCTTTCCCTAGTTGGGTAGGGCTCTGGGAAGATGAGGTTGCAGGGCACATTGGTGAGGTTGAATGCCTAGAGTTCAGGATAGTTAATTCACTATTTTATTAGGTCCCACTGTTATCATACTTACAATATATCGTTAAAGTTACAAATTAATAAAGGTTATTTATGAAGGTTTATAAATCTAAATCAAATGGACTGTTTTTATACTTTTTCTAATATGGATTTTAATCTCTCTTTCCTTCTCCCTATCCCACTTCCATCTCTTTTAGTCATCTCTGGGACTTCATTTTCCTGGATTGACGTTTTCGGGCATCAAAGCTTCCTCTAATGCAGTGGAGGTCAGGCTCAAATCTGGTTCACAGACATAACAAAGCAGCACTCTATTCAAGTGAGCTATTTTGCCAGCCTCTACAGGTTGACTATTTCAGATAGAGACAAGAACAGAGAGACATAGCAAAAAAACAAAAACAAAACAAAAAAACCACCCTCACTGACAATTTTCTTAGTAATGCTTCTCAAATCTCAATAAACTGAAAATGTTATATGACAATTTCCACTGAAAATAAATCATCTCCCCCAATATTGAGAGGTTAGACTTTTGGAAAGCTATAAAAGCATTCAATATGACAGAATTGCAGATAGCAAGCAAGGCAGACATTTCTACTGACACTACTTTTACTCTTTAAATTTGTATTTTACTGTTTTAGAAAAATAACAGGGGAGACCAGGCGGTGGCGCACCTGGTTAAGTGCACACATTACAGTGTACAAGAATGCAAGTTCAAGCCCCTGCTCCCCACCTGCAGGGGGAAAGTTTCACAAGTGGTGAAGCAGGGCTTCAGATGTCTCTCTGACTCCTTCTCTGTCTCCCCTCTCCTCTTAATTCCTCTCTGTCTCTATCAACTAAAAAAATTAATTAAAATATTTTTAAAAGAAAAGAAAAACAAGAAGAAACCTATAAATTCTGCCATTTTCACTCACAGAGGTTATTTTCCTCTTCTGTATACTTTATTTATTTATTTATTTATTTATTTATGACAAAGAGGGTGGGAGAGAGAGAGAACCAGAGTCTCACTCCTGGACATGCATTGCCAGATCAAAGTCAGAATATCATGCATAAAGGTCCAACACCTCCTTGGCAGCAGTTATTTTCCTCTTTATCTAGATTTAAATTCAATTCTAGATATTACAGAATTATTGTCCCCAGGTGCTGTAGACAGTTCTCAAAGGAACTAAGTTAAGACCTGCCAGTGAACTGATAAGCACCTCTCCTCAATCATTTCATATTCCCGCCCCCTAGCAAACCCCCCCCCCCCGCACTATTGAGTATTAATGGCCCCTGATTCTGGAAGGTTCTTTCTGTTCTCATGAAATCTTTCTATCATTAAAGCTCTCCACAGTTGAGTTTTATCTGCTTGCTAAGGTGAAAAATGGCTGGAACTTTTCAAAAGAAGGAAAACTCTAATTCCTTAAACTATTACTTCTTTTTTGTTTGCATTTTATTTTATATTACTTTATTTTATTTTTGACCAGAGCACTGCTCAGCTCTGGCTTATGGTGGTACAGGGGACTGAACCTAGGACTTTGGAGCCTCAGGCATGAGAGTCTCTTTGCCTAATTATTATGCTATCTATCCCTGCTAAACTACTATTTATTTTTAAGAGATGAGAAGGGAAGTATCAACTCAATTTAAGGGCATAATAATATTTTTGTAAACTGTGATAGAAGATTGACATATATTTATTACAAATGGATAATTTTAAAAATATTAATCCAAGTAACACAACTGAAGTAAATGTTTTAATACTGTCTTATGACTATCTTTGAAAAAGTTAAGTATTTATGAATGCCCCATCACTGTGATACTATTAAAACAAATGGCACCTCACCTATTGGATACCAACCACTAGACCATAAATTTGCCTATAATTTAAATATATATTCTTTTATGTGTGTGTGTGTGTGTGTATGTGGTTTTTTTTTTTTTTTTTTTTGCTTCCATGGTTACTGCTGGGGCTCAATGCCTGCACTACGTATCCACTGCTCCTGGAGACCACCTTTTTTTTTTCTCTGTTATTGTTGTCATTGTTGTTGGATAAGACAGATAGAAACAAATAGAGGAGGGGAAGACAGAGGGGGAGAGAAAGACAGACACCTGCAGATCTACTTCACCTCTTAAGAAGGGACTCCCTCTGCAGGCGGGGAGCTGGGGGCTTGAACCAGGATTCTTTTTTTTTTTTTAATTTTTTTAATATTTATTTTATTTATTCCCTTTTGTTGCCCTTGTTGTTTTATTGTTTGTTGTTGTCATTGTTGGATAGGACAGAGAGAAATGGAGAGAGGAGGGGAAGACAGAGGGGGGAGAGAGAGATAGACACCTGCAGACCTGCTTCACCGCCTGTGAAGCGACTACCCTGCAGGCGGGGAGCCGGGGTTCGAACCGGGATCCTTATGCCGGTCCTTGTGCTTTGCGCCACCTGCGCTTAACCCGCTGCGCTACAGCCCGACTCCCTTGAACCAGGATTCTTTCGCCAGCCTTTGTGCTTTGCACTTGTGTGCTTAGCTCAGTGCACTACTGCCAGGCCCCCATAAATCATTATTCTTATGTTACAGATGAAAAAAGTGAGGCTCCCAGAAGAAGAGCAACTCATAAGAAGTCATAAGTACATGTCAGTTGGATTCTAAATACATCTTACTTTCACCTTTCCAAGTTACCTCTTCAAAAATATCAATAATATGAAATGGAGTTAGAGGACAGGGTGGAAGGAAAAATTTTTTCTCCCCACCCACAAAGCATTATACTACAAGGTTAGAACATCAACAACTAAGAACTTAAAAGAAGAGAGGAGTTCCGATGTCATTCTGTCCTTTTCTGCTTACCAGGAACAGATGAAACAGCTGATGATTCAATTTTGTTGTGGCTTACATAAGTAGGTAATGAAAAGGTTGTTACTGTTTGCTGACATTGTTTAGCTAATGCAAACCAATCTTTTGTCTGAGTATAGGAGGCCTAGGAAAAAAGGAGTACACTTGTTTAACATATAATTAGCAATATTCTTCCAACCACAAATCTGTACAAATCACTATAATAATATTCAATTTGCATAGTACAATATATAAAAGGAAAAGTTAGGCCAGGAAAGAAAACAACACTGTGTACACACACACACACACACACACACACACACACACACACACTCACACACACACTCATTACCTAAGAGAATAATGGGAAGAAATTTCAGTTCAGAATATTTTCATATTTAGATGAATGAAGGGGGGGAAAATGAGTCCAATACCTATCAAATTCTCCTTCACCATTCCACTGAAAACACAGTCCTCCTTTCTGCTTATCAGTCTTTGACTATATCTTTGCCAGCTGCTCCCATTTACATCTTTCCCAACTATTTCATGTCTCCAATACTGACCAGACTCAATGTCTTTAACAACCCCTCCTGGTGTGACAAAGACTTATTCTCAGTAGCACTGAAAGTGTATTTCCAAGCCCAGCTGCCTTTTTCCCTTAGATTCCATTTTCACAACTTTAGATACTCCTAAAGACTGATTTAGATTAGATACTCCTAAAGACTGATTCCAGACTACCCCTGCCCCTGGATTAACATTCCATTTTTGTTGTGTCAGCAGATCTAATTCCCCAGCTAATTTTCCCCAGCAGCTCTAATCCCCTACGTCTACTCTGTGGAAAGCCCTCTGGTTTTCTTAGTAGTGTCCTCACTTATTTTTCTGAAAGAATCCAAGTTGTTCTAGAGAAGCAGATAAAGTAATATTGAGCATTACTCTTATTTCTCCTTTCTCTGTTTGAATCAATTGGCTGATTCATAGCCTAAAGGAAGTTCACAGAAGAGGCAAGGCTCTTAGCTAATTAAATAGATATTGTTTCCCAATACACCCTACAGATTTAACAGAGCAACTCAGGTCACTAAATGAGATGGGAAGCAAGACTATGTCGGCTATGTAGCCAATATTCCTCTTACAGGTAGGGTTTCCTAAGTGGACAAAAACATTGAAATCAATTTCCTTTTCTTCTCTTTCTTCCAATATTTCTTTTCCTTTCTTCCTTCTTCTCCTTCTTCTTTTTTTTCTTTTTGTGCCAAGGATTGAACCCAGGATCTCTGACATATGAGGCTGTTACATACCTAACCCCATAAATAATTAGCTAAATGGCCATTCAACATATATTCATTGAGTGACTATTCACGACAAGCAATATCCTAAGCAATATCCTAAGAAAATGTCAAAATAATTAGGGAATTGTGCCGAGCATACCAAAGCCCTTGTTATTTTAATTACACAAAGATGATAGAAGACAGCAGAGAAAGAAGTCATCAATAACACTGAAAACAATTAGCTATTTCAACCACACTCTTCTAAGATTTTATTAATTTATTAATGAGAAAGATAGGAAGAGAGAGAAAGAACTAAACATCACTCTGGTGCATGTGCTTCCAGGAATTGAACTGAGGATCTCAGGCTTGAAAATCCAATGCTTTATCCGCTGCGCCACCTCCCAGACCACTCAACTACACTCTTTAGAGACCAGTCAATTCATGTTTAGACTACACAGCCAAGACTCAAAGAAGTATCACTAATTATCATAAATCTCAATCCTTAAGTATAGTCATGGTTTAACTGATTCAAAGGCAAAAAGAAGTTTAAATCCTCAAGTTCAGAAGTTATTGAAAATATATAAACTAACCTGGAAAGAAGTATGCTTTATATCAGAAAAAAAAAAATCAAAGATAGATTAAGAACTAAGATAAACACTAACACACATGTATAGTTAATTTACAACAACAACAAAGCTAGAGCATAAAGCAGACATAGAAAGGAGAGTCTTGGGGACCAGGTGGAGGCACACCTGGTTAAGTGCACGTTACAGTAAACGGAAACTCAGGTTCAAGCCCCTGCAGGGGGAAAGCTTCACTAGCGGTGAAGCAGGGCTGCAGGTGCCTCTCTACCTCTCACCCTCTCTACCTCCCCCCCCCCCCAGTTTCTGTGTCTCTATCCAAAATAAATACATATTTAAATAAATAAATATTTTTTAAAAAAAGCAAGAAAGGGGCCAGACAACAGTGCACAGGGTTAAGCGTACATAGTGCAAGGTGGAAGGACCTGTGTAAAGATCCAGGTTTGAGCCCTGGCCTCTCACTTGCAAGGGGTGTTGCTTCATTGCTTCACAGGTGGTGAAGCAGGTCTGTAGGTGTCTATCTCTCTCTCCTCCATCAGTCTTGCCCTCCTCTATCAAATCTAACAAAGGGATTTTTCAAAGTTAACCCACTTACCAAACAATATGATTATAACAATAACTTATCTATTGTCTTGTTGAACCCTAAGACAGCAGGAACTCACCTTTTCCCTATTGAGCCTTTATTTCCCCCAGTCCTGGAACTTTAGGGTGGGGTGCACTTTCCTGCATGCGTCTCTTAATTCATACCAAATAATATTGCATCTGCCGATCCCAACCTAATTAACACGAGTACCACCTCAACATGCTTCACTTCAGACTGTGTCCTGAGACTTCAGGTATGGAATGACAACCCTTCAGCTTCATTACTCAGGTGAGACCTTTCCTTTCATAGTATCCTCTGATTCCATTCCAGGCGGTTCACTTCCTAACAAAGTCCCAAAACCTAGATATAGATCAGATCCCCTGAGATAGAGCATATGTTCACAAATATCCATAAACTAGGGCAAAATATATACCTGAAAGTACACAATAGTCTGCAGTGAGTATCCCCCAACACTTCATCTGCACTATTCTAGCCTTTAGGTCCATGACTGTTCAACAGTTTGTTTGGCTTTGTATGTTAACTCTTTTCAACCACCAGGTTCCAGATGCCAGCATGATGCCTTCCACCTTCTGCATCCCATAATGACCTTGGGTCCATACTCCCAGAGGATAAAGAATAGGAAAGCTATCAGGGGAGGGGATGGGATATGGAGATCTGGTGGTGGGAATTGTGTGGAGTTGTATCCCTCTTGTCCTATGGTTTTGTTAATGTCTCCTTTTTTAAATTAAAAAAATATATATGTTGTCCAGCCTCCCTTCAGAAGATGGAACATTCTCTGCCGTTGTTGATCCATGGTGAGGGCAAGGTCCTATGGGGTCCCACAAAGGTGTCTATTGTGTTTTTCCGGATATAGATGACCAGTAACAATGGAGAGAGGGATTTATTGGAGGTCTAGGTCCATCATGTCTGTTTGGGAATCTCAGGACTCCCCGACTAAGGCAGGGTTATGGCTGGGGCTCGGTGCCTGCACTACAAATCCACTGCTCCTGGCAGCCAAAATTTCCATTTTAGTGGATAAGACAGAGAGAAATTCAGAGAGAAGGGGGAGATAGAGAGGGAGAGAGAAAGACAGACACCTGCAAACCTGCTTTGCCATTCATGAAGTAGGACTTGAACCCAGATCCGAGCTTGCACCAGTCCTTGTACTTAATCTGTGTGTACTTAACTGGATACTCCACTGCCTGGCTCCCAATACAAAATAATTTTAAACTAACTATGAAATGATGGTTATAATTCAAGTCACTCTTACTTCTCAGGTGTTCATGTTCTTCAATCTTGCATCTGCTCCTTCACACAGATGAAGACAGTAAGTTTAATTATATTTCAGTTGAAATAATGCAGAGGAAATGAATCAGCATAGATCCACAAGAATTTTTGCTAAATTTGCTTTAAAGTACATGTATTGGTAATCATTTTCCCTGTTCAAGTGGTACAAATGTAATTAATTTCTCTAAATTTTATTTCATTGAAGTAACAGTTCATAATGAAACACTCATATGTTTACCTCGCCAAGAGATATGTAGAACTTTTTCATAATTATAATTTCATCGTCTTCAACAGCAGGAGGCGGTGGAGTAGTTGTCTTTTTCAGGACCCAGGGAGAAAAATCGGTGCCTACTATGATATTCATGCCTGATTCACTCCATCTGACTTGTGAGACCAGTTTGGCTAACCTGCATTTTATAAATCATACACAATTGAAATAAGTTTCAAGTACAGTAGGATTCAGGGAAAAGAAAAAAAAAAAAACCCTCTCTTTTTACTTCATGTCTTGAGGTCAATCCTTCCTAATACTGAATAATACTTCTCTTGGGATCTGCTAAAAATATGTGCTTTATTCACAAAATACCAATTGATTAATAATTATTCTGCTTTAGCTAATTTATTTTGATTTTAAAGTTTTTCCCTAATAAAATGTCAAATTTAAACAAAAAATTTAGAATGTTTAGAAATAACATTTGTCAAAGACAAAAGATAATTTAAAATATATAATGATGGGGTGGGAGTTGATAGCATAATGTTATGCAAAAAGACTCTAATGCCAGAGGCTCTAAAGTCCCAGGTTCAAACCCCTGCACCACCATCACCCAGAGCTGAGCAGTGCTCTGGTTAAAATAAATTATATATATATATATATTCACAGCCAAAGTACATTTATTATAAACTATTTCCATGAAATATTTTTTTAAGTTAAGTGATTTTTACCACTGCTCTAATATTCTTACACTATATGTCAAATGGCATCCCAATTCTAATGAGTAAGAAGGTATATAATTATTAAGTACAGAAAAATGCTTTCTGGTTTTAAAAATAAGCATGCAAAACATGTATATTGATAGAACTATAATACCTGTATTCAAAGTAGCAATCACTTTCCAGAAACGCTGGTAGTCTTTCTTTTTTTATCCATTGAATACCTTGTTCTCGACTGAGACACTATTAGAGAACAAGAAAAAAGAAGTAAAAGAAAATCAGTGCTTGGAAAACTTTAAGCCTGAACACTAGAGCGATGACCTCTAGCTCTTACTATGAGTTCTGCCTTCTACCTTCTATTTGCACAAGAAGAGATCAAGAACCTTGAGTCACAAAGGTGAATCTCTTTTTTCTTTTCTTTTTCTCCCCTCCTCCCTCTTCCTTCCTCCTCCTTTTCCTTCTTCTTTTCCTATTTTTTCTATGGCCCTGCCTTCTCTTCCTTTTTAGGAACCTACACCTATTACTACTTCCGAATGTCCTTCCTTTCTTCCTCTTCCTCTCTGGATCCTGATGGCATTGAGGTTCAAATCCCTTTGGTCATCTTCCCCTAAGATTTCTATCCCTCAGAAGGTATGAACCAAAATTCTTTTTCTTTCAGGTGCAGGAAATGGGAGTTCTGGCTTCTATAACTGTTTTTCTGCTGGACATGGGCATTGGCAGGTCAACCCATATCCCCAGTCTGTTTCTTTTCTTTTTTAAAGTTTTTATTTATAAAAAGGAAACATTAACTAAACCACAGGATAAGAGGGGTACAACTCCACACAATTCCCACCACCAGAACTCCATATCCCATCCCCTCCCCTGATAGCTTTCCTATTCTTTAACCCTCTAGGAGTATAGACCCAAGGCCATTGTGGGATACAGAAGGTGGAAGAGGTCTGGCTTCTATAACTGCTTCCCCGCTGAGCTGAACATGAGTGTTGACAGATCGATCCATACTCCCAGCCTGTCTCTCTCTTTCCCTAGTGGGGAAGGGCTCTGGGGAAGCAGAACTCGGACACATTGGTGCGGTTGTCTGTCCAGGGAAGTAGGGTCGGCATCATGCTAGCATCTGGAACCTGGTGGTTGAAAAGAGAGTTAACATACAAAGCCAAACACATTGTTGACCAGTCATGGCTAGAATAATGCAGATGAAGAGTTGGGGGGCCTTCCATTTTGTAGATAGCTAGTAGGCATATTTTAGTTATATTCCAAAGGGCCTGTGGCTATACTAGTTTTTTTTTTTCCCCGAGCCTGAAATCTGATATGCAGGTGAATCCAAGTTATTGTCTGGGGAGATGATGTCATGGCTGGAAAAAGGACCAGAAAGCTGGATCAGGGAATCCCTAATATGGGAAAGGAGTATACATATTGTTGACTGTAAACCCCGTATTTAACTGGTGGCATAGCTATATACAAATAATGTCAAAGGACATAAATTATGATGATTCTGTGTATGATACAGCAAATCCTAACAAAGCGATATTTTAAAGTTGACCCAATTGCCAAATAATGTGATTATAGCAATAACTATCTATTGTCTTTTTAAACCCTAAGACAGCAGGAGCCTCCCACTTCCTCTATAGAGCCCCAGTCCTGGAACCTCTAGCGTGGGGCTCACTTTCCTGCATGCTTTTCTCAAGTCATACCCAATGATATTGCATCCACCGATCCCAACCTAATCAACGCAACGATTACCACCTCAGCATGCTTCACTTCAAACTGTGTCCAGAGACGTCAGGCATGAAATGCCAACCCTTCACCCTCATTACTCAGGTGAGACCTTTCCTTTCATAGTATTCTCTAATTCCATTCCAGGAGCTTCACTTCCTAACAAAATCCCAAAACCTATATATAGACCAGGTCCTGTGAAATAGAGCATATGTTCACATGTATCCATAAATTAGGGCAAAATATATACCTGAAAGCAAAAATACACAATAGTCTGAAGTGAGTCAGTATCAAGTTCATAATGAAATAGTGTCTACTTAGACTTAGATACCCTCCTCACCTACTTCCTATTGCAGTTCTCTTACTCACTCCAAAGCTAACCTTATCAAAGCAAGGACTGCAAAAGCTGAATAAGGGCAAGAGACTGGCACACTTTAACGATGACTCTTTAGTCACTATCAGGCAATTCCATCAGCTAAGGCCCTAATCGGGGAGTCCTGAAATTCCCAAACAGACTTGATGGGCCTAGACCTCAAATAAATCCCTCTCTCCATTGTTATTGGTCATTTCTATCAGGAACAACACAATAGACCCCTTTGTGGGCCCTCATAGGACCTTGCCCTCAACCTGGATCAACAATGGTAGAGAATGTTCCATCCTCTGAAGGGAGAATAGACAATATACTCTTATGTTACACCCGAGGAAGATGGGTCGATATTGAGCAGCTTGGAATGTTCCTATTCATGGCCACAGAATGTGAGCTCAGATCTACAGGAATGCAAAGGTCACACAGGCTCCTAAGCTGAATATGGCCCTCGTCTGTTTCTATTTCTCCCTAGTGGGGTGGGGCTCTAGAGAGGTTAGGTTCTGGGACTGATGAAATCATCTCCTCAGGAAATTCAGGATGGAATCATAGTATCATCTGCAACTTGGAGGCTGAAAGGCAGTAAGATGTAAATCAGGACAAAATGTTTAATAAACAGGAAACAGAAATTAGGAAGAGAGCAGATGAGAATAGGGACTTTAGAGTGGAAAGAAGCTAGGAAGTTTATTTTAGGTATGTTCCTAGGGGCCCATGGCTTTAGTAATTTTTGCTTGAGCTTGACAGAAATAAAATATTTGTCTAAGAAAATAGTGTCAGAGTTGAAAGTAGAACTAGAAAGCTGGATTAGGGCAGAAAGTAGCTCCAAAACTTGAAGAAAATATCTAAGTACAATTAATTGTTTACAACATCGGTCTGACATAGGGCCCATATATATTCATATTTAGCACAGGAACCTGTGTAACCTTTGTAAGTTATGTAACTGGTCACAGCTGAGAACTCTAGGCTGCACTGATTGCAGGATCAGACTTCCTCAAGTGTCAGGGTAGAATAACCCAACCTCCCTTCAGAGAGTTGGGCAGTCCCTGCCATTGCTTCTTTATAGTAAAGGCAAGGTCCTTGAAATGATGATACTCCTGATGGAAGTAACCAGTGATGATGAAGAGAGAGAGTCTATTAGAGGTCTAGGTCTAGGCCCATTGTCTATTACAGGTCTAGGTCCATTGTATCTATGTAGGAATCCAGGATTCCCTGACTAGGGCTTCAGATGATGGGTTTGTCTGATATTGACCAAAAAGGCCATTTTTTAAATTTCTTTATTGAGGAATTAATGGTTTACAGTTGACAGTAATATACATGTGTACATGTGTAACATTCCCCAGTTTTCCACATAATAATTCAACCCCCACTAGGTCCTTCTCTGCCATCATGTTCCAGGACCTGAACACTTCCCCCCAACAAAGAGTCTGTTACTTTGGTGCAATACACCAACTCCAGTCCAAGTTCTGTTTAGTGTTTTCACTTCTAATTTTATTTTTCAACTTCAGTCTATGAGTGAGATCATCCCACATTCATCCTTTGTTTCCGACTTATCTCACTTAACATGATTTCTTCAAGCTCCATCCAGGATGGATTAAAAATGGTGAAATCACCATTTACAATAGCTGAGTAGTATTACATTGTGTATATAGACTACAACTTACTCAGCTTATCATCTGTTGTTGGACACCTGGGTTTTTTCAGGTTTTGGCTATTATAAATTGTGCTACCATGAACACAGGTATACACAAATCATTTCGGATGGGTGTGTTTGGTTCCTTAGGATATATCCCCAGGAGAAGAATTGCAGGGTCATATGATAGTTCTAGCCTTATGAGAGTTCTCCAGACTGTTCTTTACAGGGATTGGACCAATTTGCATTCCCACCAGAAGTGCAGGAGGATTCCCAAAAAGATCATCATTAAGTGAGTGAGCCATTCTCATGCCCTTTTCTTCTGTAATCTTTTTTTTTTTTTTTTTGCCTCCAGGGTTATTGCTGGGGCTGGTGCTATTGCTGGGGTTATTGCCTGCACTATGAATCCACTGCTCCTGTACCCATTATTCAATTTTTTGGATAGGACAGAGAGAAATTGAGAGAAGTGGGGAAGATAGAAAGGGATAGAGAAAGACAGAAACCTGAAGACCTGCTTTACCACTTGCGAATTGAGCCCCCTACAAATGGGGAATCGGTGGCTCAAACAGGATCCTTGCTCAGGTCCTTGCACTTCATACTATGTGCACTTAGCCCAGTGTGCCACCAGTTTAACCCTCTGTAGTCCTTTCTTTATCTAACAAGCTTAACTTTCTTCCAGTTGTTAAAGCATTGAGTGTCATTTGTTGTATCCAAACTAGTATTGGATTTATGGGATCTGGCCTTAAGGAAGGAAATATACATAGGATTTTAGTGGAGTCTAAGTTAATCTTAAATTTTACTGCATTTACTTGTTTGACGATTCTAATATAGGTTGTAATAGGGACAATAATAGTCCTTTAATATATATCTCATGGCTAATAGGATACAGTGTTTCTTCTAAAGATTATCAAGGGGTGACAATAATGCTGATGCTGTCAGCAGAGATTAAGAGACATATCTTACTTTATTTTGTGTAGTTAGTTGAGTAGATAGAGTGATTGAGGGAAGTGATGTAGGGGGTAGGAGGGAAGGGCATCTAGGCCTAAGTAATAAATACCTGATTAGAAAATTTGTGGTGTTTTCTTTACTACATTGCCAAGCTTATTAGGTCTAAGTCTAATTACAGAGAATGATTAAACAACTCTTCTTTGCGGTATATAGTTGTCCCTAACTTATGGATACTTTATGTCTATTACTTTGCAAAACCACAGTATTGCTTAATATAGCTTTATAATTAGTCTTGACATTGGGTAGCATCACTACTCCAACTATGTTCTTCTTCAATATTATTTTCAGTCACTTCACATAAACTTTAGATACAGACTTCCAACAGTTGTAAAATAACCTTCAAGGGTATTAACAGGAATTGGACTGAATCTATAGATCAAGATGGGAAGAAATATGAAATCTTCCTATATATAAACATGCAATATTTTTGGATTTATTTAGTTCTTTGATTTTTTTCCTTGATATGCTGATGAACATCACACAAACTTGCTTTTCCTCCTACAGATCTTGTATTGTATATGTTTTGTTAGACTTATGTCTAAGTATTTGGGGGGGTACTAATGGTATTATGTGGTCTAAGTTTTAATTCTACTTTCTCATTATTAGTATACTAAAAAGCAGCTGACTTGTATGAGTCAGTTTTGTGACCTTGTGTGACCTTGCTATAATTATTTATTTGTTGCAGAATTTTTTCTTTTTTTATTCTTTTTAAAATTTATTTATTTTCAATTTTTTTTTATTATTTATTCTACCTTTTGTTGCCCTTGTTGTCTTATTGTTGTGGTAGTTATTATTGTCGTCGTCACTGGATAGGACAGAGAGAAATCCAGAGAGGAGGGGAAGTCAGAGACGGAGAGAAAGACAGACACTTGCAGACCTGCTTCACCACTTGTGAAACGACTCCCCTGAAGGTGGGGAGTTGGGGGCTCGAACCAGGATCCCTACGCCAGTCCTTGTGCGACTCCCCTCTTCTTCTATTTCTTCTTTTCATTCCTTCTGCTACTAAAGGAGACACAGATGCCTCAGGCCCCAGAGTTCCCAGGTTCAGTTCCTGGTACCACTGTATGCCAGAGATGAGCAATGTTTTGATTTCTCCGTCTCTGTTTTGGTCTCCTTCTTATGAAAAAGGTTAATCTTAGAAATATGCTATTTAATTAATTATTTAGGGATTTTTCAAGACATATTTCTGTTACTAATTTATAGTTTAATTTTGTTATAGTCAAAGAACATTTTTGGATGGTCTTTAAAATTTGTTAAAATAGTCTTATCATTCATTTTGGTAATTATTAAAGTGTACCTGAAAAAGAATGTATTTTGATATTGAGAGGTGACATTTTCATAAGCATCAATTAAATAGACTTGGTCGCTTGGGTTGTTCAAATCTTTAATAAGCCTTCAGTATTTTTCCTACATATTATAGGCAGACCAGTATTTAAATATCCAACTAAAACTGGATTTGTCTGTTTTCTTTTTCAGTGCTCTAAGGTGTGTGTGTGTGTGTGTGTGTGTGTGTGTATTCTTTTTTAATGTATTTTTATTATCTTTATTTATTGGGTAGAGACAGGCAGAACTAGAGAGGAAAGGGTGATAGAGAAGGAAAGAGACACCTACAGCATTACAGCACCACTCTCAAAGCATTTCCCCTGTAGGTGGGAACAAAGGGCTTGAACCTGGGTTCTTACGCATTTTAACAGGTGCACTCAATCAGGTGCATCCCTGCCCGGTCCCTATTCTGAAGTTCTATTGTGCACTGTATTACATATGGGCTTTTCCATGTTTATGGTGAACCAATATCTTTTTATCAGTATGCAATGTTTCTCTTTTTCAGATATATTTATTTAATTTATTTATTTTCATGACAGATACAGAGACCAGACACCACTTGGCTCTGGTATAAGGTGGTGCTGGGGAGAGAACCTACAACATCTAATACAAGATGAGCTACTTCTCTGGTCCCTGAAAAATATCTGAATTCAATATGAAGAACTGAACAATTTTCAGGCTGGAAAAGAGCTATGTATTATTTTTTTAGGGGGAAGGGGATCAACCCCAGGGCCTTATACATGTGTAACACGTGCTCTCCCACTGAACTATACCCCTAAGCCCTGTGAAGAGCTATATTTTTAGTGTTATATGTATTTTTAAAAAAACATTTATTTATTTATTCCCTTTTGTTGACCTTGTTTTATTGTTGTTCTTGATATCGTCGTTGTTGGATAGGACAGAGAGAGAAACCAAGAGAGGAGAGGAAGACAGAGGGGGAGAGAAAGATAGACACCTGCAGACCTGCTTCACCGCCTGTGAAGCGACTTCCCTGCAGGTGGGGAGCTGGGGGCTCGAACTGGGATCCTTACTCCAGTCGTTGTACTTTGCATCACCTGCGCTTAACCCGCTGTGCTACCGCCGGACTCCCGTGTTATATGTATTTTAGCCAAGTTCTATCAAGTAGTTTAAATCAATGTAAATATATTGTTAAATATGCATTTTTTGAGAGCAGTCTAGAACATTCCTAGCTATAACCATGGACTTCGAGCTCAGACTGATAGGGACTCAGAGTTTACATGGGCTCTTGTGCTAAATATTAATATATATTGGCCCTAGGTCAGACTAATGGGGTTAACTGTTAATGGTATACTTTAATACTTTCCTCATGTTTGGGATCTACTCTCTGCCCTAATCCAGCTATCTCGTCTTATTCTCAACTCTGACAACACCTTTCCAGATAATATTCTTAGGCTACATGTATGTTAGCTGTAAGGCTCAGGCAAAAAATCACTAAAGCCATGCCCCCCTTGGAACATACCTAAAGTATACTTAACTTCTTCACACACAAAGACCCCTAATTTCACCTACTTTATTTCTACATTTGAGTTTCTGACCTCCCTGGGTAGTCAACATCACCAGTGTGTCCCAAAGTGTCACCTCCCCAGAGCTTTAACACTCTAGGGAAAGACAGAAACAGGCTGGAGGTATGGATCAAACTGCCAACGTCCATGTCCAACAGAGAAGCAATTATAGAAACCAGACCTTCCACCTTCTGCACGCCAAAAAGAACTTTGGTCCATACTCCCAGAGGAATACAGAACAGGAAAAGTTTCCAATAGAGGGAATGGGCCATGGAACTCTGGTAGTGGGAACTGTGTGGAATTGTACCCTTGTTATTTTTAAATATTATTAATAATTATTAAACTACTATTAAATTTTTTAAATATTCAATTTTTTAGCATTCAATCGATTTACAAATCTGAAACATTAAATACTTAGACTAAAAGAATATATACTCAGAACTAAAGTCTAGGCAGTTAAACAACTTCAAATATCCTACTTTCCCCTAACATATTGAATTAATAGTGATTTATAAGATTATAAGCTAATAGGGGTATAGTTTCACACTTCTCCCACCACCAAAGGCTGTGTCTTCCCCCTGCCCACCCCCCACACATAAAGACCCATATGGTGAAGCTGAAAACCCACTTCCCCCGAGAATCTTTTACTTTGGTATGATACACCAAACCCATTCCAAGTTCTGTTTTGTGTTTCCATTTCTATTATTATTTCTCAACTTTTGTTTATGAGTGAGACCACTTCATGTTCATTCTTGCATTTCTGGCTTATCTCACTTATATCACTTCAAGCTCAATCTAAGATGAGATGAAGAAGGTGAATTAATTTTTTATAGTTTTTTTATTGGGAGATTAATACTTTACCTAGTAGACACTAAATACAATAGTTTGTACATGTATAACATTTCCCAGGTTTCCACATAACAATACAACCCCTACTAAGTCCTCTGCCATCATGTTCCAGGACTTGAGCACTTCCCTACACACTCACCCCAGAGTCTTTTATTTTAGTGCAATACACCAACTACAGCCCAAGCTCTGCTTAGTGCTTTTTCATCTTGTTTTTCAACTTTTGCCTATGAGATCAACACATATTCATACTTCCGTTTCTGACTTATTTCACTTAACATGATTTCTTCAAGCTCCAGCCAAGATGGGCTAAAAACGGTGAAATCACCATTTACAATAACTGAGTAGTATTCCATTGTGTATATATAGCACAACTTGCTCAGACACTCATCTGTTGTTGGACACCTGGGTTGCTTCCAGATTTTGGCTATTACAAACTGTGCTGCTATGAACAGAGGTATACACAAGTCTTTTTGGATGGGTGTGTTTGGTTCCTTAGGATATATCCCCAGGAGAGGAATTGCAGGATCATAGGGTAGGTCCATTTATAGACTTGTGAGAGTTCTCCAGACTGCTCTCAACAGGGGTTGGGCTTATTTATATTCCCAACAGTAGTGCAGGAAGATTCCTTTGTCCCTATAACCTCTCCAGAATTTGTTGCTGTTACCTTTTCTCATGTATGATATTCTCACAGAAGTGAAGTGGTATCTCATTATTGTCTTTATTTATATTTCTCTGACAATCAATGACTTGGAGCATTTTTTTTCATGTTTCTCAGCCTTTGGGATCCCTTCTGTGGTGAATATTATGTCCATGTCCACTCCCCTTTTTTTTAATTATTATTATTTTTTTAATATTTATTTTATTTATTCATTCCCTTTTTGTTGCCCTTGTTGTTTTATTGTTGTAGTTATTATTGTTGTTGTCGTTGTTGGATAGGACAGAGAGAAATGGAGAGAGGAGGGGAAGACAGAGAGGAGGAGAGAAAGATAGACACCTGCAGACCTGCTTCACCACCTGTGAAGCGACTCCCCTGCAGGTGGGGAGCCGGGGTTCGAACCGGGATCCTTCCGCCGGTCCCTGCGCTTTGCGCCACGTGCGCTTAACCCACTGCGCTACAGCCCGACTCCCCACTCCCCATTTTTTTAATGGGGTCATTTGTTTTCTTGTTGTTGAGTTTGGTAAGTTCTTTATATTTTGGTTGTTAGCCTCTTGTCTGATGTATGGCATGTAAAAATGTTCTCCCATTCTATAGGAGATCTCTTTGTTTGGGTATTGGTTTCTTTTGCTGTGCAGAAGATTTTAATTTGATGTAGTCCCATTAGATTATTCTTGCCTGAGTCTTCTTTGTAATTGGATTCATTTCATTGAAGATGTCTTTAAAATTTAAACATAAAAGAGTTCTGCCAATATTTTCCTCTAAGTATTTCATAGTTTCTGGTTTCACATCCAAGTCCTTGATCCACTTGGAATTTACTTTTGTGTTTGGTGAAATATACTGGTTCAGTTTCATTGTTCTGCATGTTTCAACCCAAATTTTCCAACACTATGTGTTGAAGAGTCTCTCCTTTCCCCATTTAATAGTCTGAGTACCTTTGTTAAAGATTATATGTCCAAGGGGTGAGGGCTTACTTCTGGGCTCTCAGTTCTATTCCACTGGTCAGTGTGTCTATTCATGTTCCAGTACCAAGCAGTTTTGATGACAATGGCTCTATCATACAACAATTTGAGATCTGGGAGTTTGATGCCTCCAGTTCTGTTCTTTCTTCTCAAGATTGTTTTGGCAATTCTAGGTCTTTTCTGGTTCCAGATAAACATTTGTAGCATTTGTTCTATTCTCCTAAAAAATGTGGTTGGGATCTTGATGGGGATAGCATTAAACTTGTATATGGCTATGGGTAGTGTATTTATTTTAATGGTATTAATTCTTCCAACCCATGAACTGGGAATATCTTTACACTTATTTTTTATTATTGTTTTAAATATTTATTTCCTTTTGTTGCCCTTGTTTTATTGTTGTAGTTATTATTGTTGTCGTCATTGCTAGATAGGACAGAGAGAAATGGAGAGGGGAGGGGAAAAAAAGGGGAGAGAGAAACATAGACACCTGCAGACCTGCTCCACCACTTGTGAAGCCACTCCCCTGCAGTTGGGGAGCCAGGGGCTCGAACTGGATCCTTATGCCAGTCCTTGTGCTTTGTGCCACCTGTGCTTAACCCGTTGCGCTACTGCCCAACTCCCATCTTTACACATCTTTTTTTTTTTCCCCTCCAGGGTTATTGCTGGGCTCGGTGCCTGCACCATGAATCCACTGCTCCTGGAGGCCATTTTTCCCCCTTTTTGTTGCCCTTGTTGTTGTAGCCTTGTTGTGGTTATTATTATTGCCATTGTTGATGTTGTTCATTGTTGGATAGGACAGAGAGAAATGGAGAGAGGAGGGGAAGACAGAAAGGGGGAGAGAAAGATAGACATCTGCAGAGCTGCTTCACCACCTGTGAAGCGACTCCCCTGCAGATGGGGAGCTGGGAGCTCGAACCGGGATCCTTACGCCAGTCCCTGCGCTTTGTGCCACATGCGCTTAACCCACTGCACCACCGCCAGACCCCCCTTTACACATCTTTGTGTCTTTTTCTATTTCCTTGAAAAGTGACTCATAATTTTCAGTATACAAGTCATTCACTTCTTTGGTTAGGTTTATTCCTAGAAATTTTATTGTTTTTGTTGCTAAAGTAAAAGGAATTGATTCCTGGATCACTCCTTCCAACCCAGTGTTTGCATAGAGGAATGCCACTGACTTTTGAATGTTAATTTTGTAGCCTGACACCTTACTATATTGCCTGATAATTTCCAAAAGCTTCCTGCTGGATTCTTTAGGTTTTTCTATGTATACTATCATGTCATCTGCAAATAGGGAGAGTTTGACTTCTTCTCTTTCAATCTGTATCCCTTTAATTGCTTGCTCCTGCTTGATTGCTATGGCAAGAACTTCCAACACTATGTTGAATAGTGATGGTGATAGTGGGCAGCCCTGCCTAGTACCTGATCTAAAGGGATATCCTTCCAGTTTTTCACCATTATGATGTTGACTGTAGGCGTGCTATATATGGACTCCACTATCTTAAGGAATTTTCCATGTATTCCAATTTTTTTGTAGCTTTTTGATCATAAAGGGATGGTGGATTTTGTCAAAGGTTTTCTCTGCATATAGTGATATAACCATGTGGTTTTGGGTCTTGCATTTATTGATGTGGTGGATCACATTTATTGATTTATGTATATTAAACCAACCTGGAATAAACCCCACTTGGTCATAATGAACAAACTTTTTAATATGCTGCTGTATCTGGTTGGCTAGAATTTTGTTCAATATTTTAGCATCTATGTTCATCAGAGATATCGGCCTATAGTTTTCTTTTTCTGTTGTATTCCTATCTCCTTTTGGTATCAGAATGATGTTGGCTTTATAGACACTGTAAGGGAGTATTCCAGTGTCTTCAATCTTTTGGAAGACTTTTAAAAATAATGAGATCAACTCTTCCTTGAAGGTCTTGTAGAATTCATTTGAAAGACCATCTATCTAGTCCAGGACTTTTATTTTGGGGAAGGTTTTTGATAACTGTTTTAATTTCTTTTTTTAAGATTTTATTTATTTATTAATGAGAAAGATGGGAAGAGAAAAAGAAACAGACATCGCTCTGGTATATGTGCTGCTGGGAATCAAACTGAGGACCTCATGCTTGAGAGTCTAGTTCCTTAGCCACTGCGAGACCTCTAAGAAAATTGTTTTAATTTCTTTGCCTGTGACTGGCTTGCTCATATTTTCTAGTTCCTCTTTATTTAATTTAGGAGCTTTGTAGGTATCTAGGAATTCATCCATTTCTTTCAAGTTCTCTAGATTGGTGGCATATATTTGTTCATAGAAGCCTCACATGGTATGTTGAATTTCGATTGTTTACTCTTTTTAAAAATAATTTTTTTATATTTATTTATTTTCCCTTTTGTTGCCCTTGTTTTGTTTTTTATTGTTGTTGTAATTATTATTGTTGTCATTGTTGATGTCACTGTTGTTAGGACAGAAAGAAATAGAAAGAGGAGGGGAAGACAGAGAGGGGGAGAGAAAGATAGACACCTGCAGACCTGCTTCACTGCCTCTGAAGCGACTCCCCTGCAGGTGGGGAGCAGGGAGCTTGAAGCAGGATCCTTATGCAGGTCTTTGCACTTCACACCACATGCACTTAACCTACTGCACTACTGCACTCCGATTTTGTTTACTTTTATGAAAAACCAACATTTTTGTATGGTTTTATTATTTCCAATGTTATCTATTTCCCCCCTAGCTTTAGTGATTTCTGTCCTTCTGGTTGCTTCAGGATTCCTTTGTTCTTCTTCTTCTAGGTCTTTAAGGTGTGCAATCAGGTTGTTTATTTGAGCTTTTTCTTGTTTCCTAATGTGTGCCTATATGGCTATGAACGTCCCTCTCAGTACTCCCATAGCTGTGTTCCAAATATTTTCATAGCTTGTGTCTTCAATTTCATTGAACTCTAGAATATTTGGATTTCTTCCTTAATTTCCTCTCTGACCCGGTAGTTGTTAAGTAATGTACTGTTACGTTTACACAGTTTGGGACTTTTACTAATTTTTTGTTCATTCTTAAGTATTTAATTCCACTATGGTCTGAGAACATGCTTGGGGCTTGAACCGGGATCCTTACACCGGTCCTTGCACTTTGCGCCACGTGTGTTTAACCCACAGTGCTACCGCTCGACTCCCTCATATTATTTCTTTTGAAGTCATCCCACATGTCTTTGTAGTTGTATTCAGTATCTCTTAATCTCTTTTTGATATCTCTTCTTTCTTAGTTTTCTTTAATTTGTCCTAGATTTTACTAAATCTGTTTTCTGCCTCATTTATTGTATTCTCTCTCCCCTGTGTTGTTTTCTGTAGCTCAGCTATTTTGCTACGCTGTTCTGATACTGTATTAGATTGTTCAGTCAGTTGTGCTCTTAGCTCAGCTATTTCAGCTTTCAGCTCTCTAATTACCTCAAGATAGTCAGTGTTTTCTTTCGGAGTCTCATTTGTTGTTTCTCAATTTCTGATGGCTTTACTTTCAAAATATTTCCTTACTTCTATAACTAGTTCCTCAATTAGTGTTTGGATGTTTACCTCATTCTTATGTGCTTCTACTTATTGGGGGGATTTTAGCTGGGCTGTTGCCCTGGTTCATTTCTCCAATGTTTCTTCTTAGTTTACCCATTGCATATACTGTGTTATGAGGTCCATCTCTCTGTACTTTTCAATCTACTGATCACTCTTGCCTGTATTGATATGTGTCTAAGTAAGGTACTTAAAGAGTTCACAGCTGTGGAAATTAACAGTTGTTTCAATGTTATCTCAATCCCTGAGTTCAAGTACAGTGACTGTTAAAGCCTCTTTTGTTCTTTTTCTTCCCAGAAGGCTATGGCAGCCTGAGGGCCTTTTAAGTATAAGTAGGCTTTTTAGCTTAATCACTCACTTCTGACCAAGAGATAAATCAGGGTGGGGGAGAGATAGCACAGTGGTTCTTCTAGCGTTTGCCCTTCTTCCGTAGCCAGTCAACAGCGTCAGGTTGAGCCTGATGTAAAGTTTCGAGACCTCCTTTGAATCTGGAGAGGTGGCAGTCGTTGACTATGTGGGTCATAGTCTGTCTGGAGCCGCAGGGGCAGTTCGGGTCGTCTCTGGCTCCCCAGCGATGGAACATAGCGGCGCACCGGCCATGGCCTGTTCGATAGCGACTGAGGAGGGCCCAATCATAACATGCTAGGTCAAAGCCGGGTTGACGCTTGCAGGGGTCTGTGATGAGGTGTTTGTTCTTTACCTCAGCTGACTGCCAACTCTGTTTCCAAGAGTCTGGAACAGAGAAGTTCAGTGTAGGTGTAGGGGACAAGATTGGGTGACGAGACATCAAGCGTTGGACAGGGTGGGCGAAGATATCCGCGTATATTGGCAGGTCCGGTCAAACGTAGACGTGGGAAATGAACTTAGATGATGCTGCATCCCGACAAATATCTGGCGGGGCGATGTTGCTAAGAACTGGCAGCCATGGAACCGGGGTGGAACGGATGGTTCCAGAAATTATCCTCATGGAGGAATATAATTTGGAATCGACCAAGTGAACATGGGGCTACGGAACCATACTGGGGCACAGTATTCTGCAGTGGAATAGCATAATGCCAGAGATTATCGTAGTGTGGAAGCGCTCGCGCCCCATGAGGAGCTGGTCAGTCTTGCAATGATGTTATTCCTCGCGCCCACCTTTGCTGCAGTTTTTATGAGATGTTCATGAAATGACAGAGTGTGATCGAGAGTAACGCCAAGATAGACTGGCTGGGCTTCATGCCGGATTCTCGTATCGCCAAGCTGCACATTAAGCTCACGCGAGGCTGAGGCATGGTGTAGATGGAAAACAGATGATACCGTTTTTGCAGTGCTAGGGATTAGTCACCATTTTTTACAGTAATCAGGTATCAGAGATATCACAGTGGTTATGCAAAGACACTCCTACACCCCGAGGATCCAAAGTCCAGAGCTCATTTCAGCTGCTCTGCCAGGAGCCAGAACAAAAGTAGACAACAGTCCTTGGCTTGTGAGTTTCCAAACAAATCCTGTTTATACTCTTTGGGTTCTGTGGCAATTATTCACTGTGTCTCCCACTTCATCAGGAGAGCAATGTGGAAAGGTTCCCACTATACAGCCCCACCTCTAGTCCACCAGTATGTAGATCTCCTGAGTTTCCTGGCCAGTTCTCTAACTCCCAATGTCAGCACGGGGCCTCCCCACTGCTGCTCCAGCCTCCAAGGGGCAGTAGTTCTTCTTCTAGCGTTTGCCCTTAGGGGCAGTAGTAACAGAGACTCACAGTTGCATTTGGTGAGCATTAGGGGAGTCTTCTCCTCCCTTCAGCAGTCTTTTTGTTGGTAAAATTCAGACTGGAGGTGGCGCCTCAGCCAGCAAACTGCCTTTTACCAGCCACTGGGAGTAATATGGGCTTTAGCCCCAGGAATTTCTCCTTAGGCTCCTCTCTGTCTACAAGCCACACATGTTTGCAGTCACCAGCAATTTGGTAAATTCCCAAAGTAGTTCTAATCTTGTCTGGGTGTGGTACCACGTGACCCCCTTTGATATTCCTAGTTGACTGTGTGAGAGAAGAGGAGAGAAAGGCAGCTGCTGCTACTCTGTAGGCCCGCCTCTGGAAGTCTTTTTTTTTTTTTTAACCAGAGCACCAATCAGCTCTTCCTTATGGTGGTATAGGGGATTGAACCTGGGACTTTGGAGCCTCAGGCATGAGAATCTCCTTGCATAACCATTATGCTATCTGCCCCCACTCATAAATTCATTTTTAATAGCTGAGTTGTATTCCATTGTGTATATATACCACAACTTTCTCAGCCACTCATCTATTGTTGAGCACCTGGGTTGCTTCCAGGTTTTGGCTATTACAAATTGTGATGTTATGAACATAAGTATACACAAATCTTTTTGGATGGGTATGTTTGGTTTCTTAGGATATATCCCTAGGAGAGGAATTGCAAGGTCATAGGGTAGGTGCACAATGCTAGAGCCTTGTGAGAGTCCTCCAGACTGCTCTCCACAGTGGGTGAACCAATTTACATTACTACCAGTGGTGCATGAGGGTTCTTCTGCCCCTAAATATACATTTCTATTTTCATTCATTCACATCACTTAAAAACAGGAAGAAAAGCATTGTTTGATGGGTGAGGAAAATTAAGTTCATCAAGATAACTTAAGTGGAGGTAGATAGCATAATGGTTATGCAAAGAGACTCATGCCTGAGGCTCCGAAGTACCTGGTTCAATCCCCAGCAACACCATAAACCAGAGCTGAGCAGTGCTCTGGTGTTTCTCTCTGTGTCTTTCTTTCTCTACATCTCTCTCAAAAATAAAATAAATATTTTTTTTAAAAAAAAGGTAACTTAAGAACACAGAACTCTTGGGGGGTTGCGTGGTAGCGCAGTGGGTTAAGTGCATGTGGCGAAGCACAAGGACCGGCGGCGTAAGGATCCCAGTTTAAGCCCCCAGCTCCCCACCTGCAGGGGAGTCACTTTACAAGTGGTGAAGCTGATCTGCAGGTGTCTTTCTCTCCCCCCTCTATCTTTCCCTCCTCTCTCCATTTCTCTCTGTCCTATCCAACAACGACAACATCAATAACAACAATAATAATCACAACAATAAAACAACAAGGCCAAGAAAAGGGAAAAAATAATAAAATAATTTTAAAAAGGAACACAGTCCCTCTTAAGTTAAAGAGTCAATATTTCAACTTAGGTATTATTGACTTTTTACCATGTTCAACTGAAATGTTTAATGGTAATAGTTTTCATTCATTTTTGAGGTCATCTTATTTGAAGTCAGAAGTTAAAAGAAAAAAAATGAAATGCCTTCTCAAATATGTTACCTCCACCAAATCATCAATATTTCTCCACCAAAGCCCCCTGAAAATATGTTTGGATTCATTTTTCCTGGAGTGCGTCAAGCCTTTTAGATCTGGAAGTCTGCTCTCTTCCTTAATTTGGGGAAAATTCTCAGCTTGTACTTTTTTCAAATAGGAATTCTGTCTTTGTTTCTTTCTCTCTCTCCTCCTTCTTATACGTCTATGACACAAATATTGTTCCTCATGATATTTTCCCATAAGTCCGATGTTATCTTCATTTGTTTCACTGTGTTGCTCTTTTTGATTTTGTTTTGTTTTGTTTTGTTTTTGGTGGAGGAGGACACCAGGATTCTGGACTTCTTTCTTATGGTGTTAGTGCATCTGAGTTCCCAGATCATTCCTACACTCATTTTTCCATGTATGTTGTTTTCATTGTGGTAGTGGTAGCAGGATTAGGCAGAGGCTGCTAGTCCACCACCATTTTAGTTGGCAGTCTGAATTTTCTATTTTTATATCATGCTCAAAAGACTAAGTGCAAATATTGAGAGTAGAATTTAAGACCAAGGAGATCAGAGTCACACAATGTACCCAAAGGTCAGAAATCTCAATTCCTAACTACTTGACAGGGTAGATACCAAATGCAGAAAGATACCCACATTTTCTATAACGCTTCTAATCGATAAATAAAAAAATACATGTATCCCCTATAGGACCTTGCCCTCAATGTGGATCAGCAATGGTAGGGACTGTTCCATTCTCTGAAGGGAGGTTGGACAACATACCACCTGAGGAAGATGCATCCTGCAATGAGTGCAGCCTAGAATGTTCCTAGTCTTGACTACAGAATGCGAGCTCAGACCTACAGGAATGCAGAGGTTACACAGGCTTCTGTGCTGAATATGGGCCACAGATCAAATCGATGGGGTTTACAGTTAACAATATTTTTATACTTTTACCATATTTAGGAGCTACGCTCTTCCCTGATGCAACTTTCTAGTCCCTGTTCCAACTATGACATTATCTCCCCCAGACAATACCTTAGGTCCACCTGCATGTTAGCTATCAGACTCAGGCAAAAACTAGTAAAGTCATGGGCCCCTTAGAATATACCTAAAATAGACCTACTACTTTTTCCAAAACGGAGACCCCAAATCTCATCTGCAATATTCTTGCCTTTAGGTTCATGATTAGCCAACAATTTGTTCTGCTTTATATATTAACCCTTTTTCAGCAACTAGGTTCCAGATGGTACCATGATGCCAACCTGACTTCCCTGGGCAGACACCCACACCGGTATGACCTGAAGCCCTGCCTCCCCCACAACCCTGCCCCAGATAGGCTGGGAGTATGGTTCAACGTGCCAATACCCATATTCAGTGGAGAAGCAATTACAGAAGCCAGACCTTCCACTTTCTGTACCCCACATTGATCCTGGGTCCATACTCCCAGAGGGATAAAAAACTGGAAAGCTCTCAAGGGAAGGGATGAGATACAGAGTTCTGGTGGTGGGAATTGTGTGGAATTGTACCTCTCTTATCCTATTGTCTTGTCAATATTTCCATTTTATAAATAAAAAAAAAAGATATGTACTACCCAAAATTAACTTGACAGTCTAAATATCCACAATGGATTATATATCCTTCTCATATTAACAATCAGACAGCAACAAAAATGTTAACTAAATTGGCCATTTTACAAGAATACGATGATAACTAATGATGATAACTAACAAATACTATGTGTAAATATAACAAAATTTAACAGAGTTACATTTCAGAAAGGAAAGCCCAAGGAGCTTCATGAGAATCTCGCCTAATCCTTTATCTACTTAGCAAGATATAAATTCAAATGCACTTTCTTACCATAATATTGTAGTTGATGTTTATGGTCTCATCTTCATAAGGGGCACTCATGTGAAGAGATGTAGCATCATTCTTTCCTTTCCTTACAACGTCATAGATAGGATTTCGAGGTTGTTGGCTTTGTAGGATTCTTTTCAATTGCTTTTCCAAAAGTTGTGGAGCATTGTTAGCTACTTCAAAAACCCCATAATCTGCATTAAATCTAATTGCCTCTGAAAAGGTCTGCAACATAAATTCATGAGACTATATCTTAATATTTTTAAAAACCAGATACTCACTGTTTTTAAGACTTGTTACCTTACATATAATATATACATATAAATAAAGTTTTGTATTATTTTGACTTTTTTCATGCTTTATTAAGCATTAAACGTAGAGAGGGAAAGAGAAAAAGAGACATCTACAGAACTTCTTCACCACTAGTGAAACTTCCCCCACCTAGGTGGGGCAAGAGGGCTTGAACCCAGGTCCTTACACATGGTAAAGTGTGCACTCAATCAGGTGCACCACCCTGTGACCCCAAGTTTTGTATTCTTCTGTTTAATATTTTATGGGGGGGGAAGAGGGAGAGAGAACTGAGACCAGAGCACATTGCTCAGCTCTAGCTGAAGGTGGTACTGGGGGATCAAACCTGATACTTTTGAATCTTTGGCGTGAAAGTCTTTTACATAACCATTATGTCATCACCCAAACACTTATTTGTTTGTTTGTCTTATTTTTTTCTTAAGAGCATCACTACTCAGCTCTGATTTATATTAGTGAATGGGGTTGAACATGATACTTTGCAAATTATGTATTTAGTCATTACCTCTTCCCTTTAAGGAGTTTGGGAATCTCTGACTACAAGTAAGATAACCCACTGAAACTTTTCATCCTGATATTCTTATGCCATGAGGTAATTTATGGAAGAATTCCCCTTTGTATAAACATCTCTTTGGAACTGGAAAGAAACACACACCTGGTCTTTATGAAGCAATGTTATCCTCTTAGAAGGGGGTGAACTATGGAAGAATGAGTAAGGGGAAAAAAAACAAAACTCCTGTTATCTCTTTCATCCCCAGAACCCACAAAAGCTAAAGTCTCCCTTGCGCAAAAGGAGAAAATTAAGTACAATCTGTTCTTCATTTAAGATCATTTCAACACCATTCCTCTCCATGCGACCAAAAAAAGTGAAAAACAATAACATTTCTGAGTTTTTCTCAGTAATTACTAAATGCTGCCAATTTTTATTTTAAAAGTCAGTCAGTTAACATACAACAGTCAGAAGATTTGCAGCCAGTTTTCCAATAAATAACTCAGTGGCATTAAGTAAATCATTGAACATACTTGGGGGCCTCCAACTCCTTAACAAGTATATGGTGAACTTGTCTGTGTCTTTTTCCCATTGTTTTTGTCCTCAAAATCTAGAAATGAGTCCCCTTTTCAAAATATTAATTTACTTTAGTACACCTTTAGTGAACTGCCTATTAGTGCTGATTAATACATATACATATTTTAGTTATGTGGTAGAAGACATTAAATTCAGTCTTGGACTTCTCCAGGCAGATATGTCCTGGAACTTCCTCTTTCCAGAGCTCTACCCCACTAGAGGAAGAAAGAAATAGGCTGGGGGTATAGATCGACTGGCCAACACCCAAGTCCAGCAGAGAAGCAATTACAAAAGCCAGAACTGCTACCTTCTGCACCCCAATTTTGATCCATACTTCTAGTGGGAGAGAAGTGATACGAGGGAGAGGATAAGAGGGCTCTAAACTCTAGCTCCATCAGGACCTGCAGAGAGAGGGAAAAAAAGGGAAGAGCATTTGGATGTAGGGTCATGAGAGGCTCGGAGGGGAAGAGAGGACTGGACTTGGAAGAAAAAGGGGAAAATTATATACAGATGTATACAGCTGTAGAGATAAGATTCAACCCATGTCTGCAACCTTGGGAGAACCAGGATGGTTTGCAACAGAGGGATCAGGGATTCAGAACTCTGGTGGTGGGAACGATGTGGAATTATTATTTTTTTAAATCTCTTTATTGGGGGATTAGTGTTTTATAGTCAACAGTAAATACAATAGTTTGTACATGCATAAAATTTCTCAGTTTTCCACACAATGTGGAATTATATATACCCCTGTTGACGTGCAATTTTATAAATCAATACTAAATCACTAATAAATAAATAAATTTAGTCTTGGATCAGAAGTTCTTGGGAGATCATTAATTCTTTCAAGCCTTATGAGACTGCAAGATATGCCATAGCTAAATTTTAGTAAATTTAGCTATGGCAGATAGACTAAAGTAAAAGTAAAGTCAGAAGTACAATGGGGGGGGGAGCCAAGATGGTGACTTGGAGACAACACCTGGTGTGTGCTCCAAAAAGAAGCAGCTTACAACCTGGGGTTCTCTGGAGAGGCCACCGAGTTCCAGATGCTAACATGATGTCAACCTGACCTCCCTGGGCAGATGACCCCACCAATGTGTCCTGGAGCCTTGCTTCCCCAGAGCCCCACTCCATTAGGGAAAGAGAGAGACAGGCTGGGAGTATGCCTGTCAATGCCCATATCCAGTGGAGAAGCAATTACAGAAGCCAGACCTCCCACCTTCTGCACCCCATACTCCCAGAGGGTTAAAGAATAGGAAAGCTATCAAGGGAGGGGATGGGATACAGAGTTCTGGTGGTGGGAATTGTGTGGAGTTGTACCCCTATTATCCTATGGTTTTTGTCAGTGTTTCCTTTTTGTAAATAAAAAAATTTTTAAAAGAGATATAATGTACAAATGATCTATGAGCATGAATGTGAATGTGTGTGTGCATGTGTGTGTGTATGTGTGTTTTAATGTCAAGTAACATCCTATCTTTAAAAATCTGATAGTCTCCCCTTCTAGGGAATTTAAAGTGCATGGGCCACAGAGTTCAGTTAGAATGTTAGTACAGAGGTCTTGGGGCTAAAATTTCCTCCTGAAAATGGAATGCACAGTTCAGTGTGTAAGTAACAATAAGCAGTAAATTGTATGTAGAGTTACTTCAAATAATGTGTTTTATTGGTTGCTCACTATATCCATCTTTCAAGCATAGAATTCAAGCTGGTACTACTTACTTAGATGTCAAATATTATCTGTGAATTATACTATCACTAGACAGAGCAGACAAATAAGTCTACTGTTATCAGAGATCAGATTCACCTAGCTGTGGGAAGGAACTGAATTAAATTTGGTAGAAAATTAACATCAAATACTAACTAGGGTGAAAGAAATGAAGCAGCTTCAGAGACCATCTGGAAAAGATTTCTTAGAGTTCTGAAAATCCAAGGGACAAGAGAACAAGCCTGACCTATATTTGTTGTTTTCCATCCCTTTCTCTGCTTCCTATTCTCACACCTGTTAGCCAGAGGAACACAAAGCTGTGACAAACTAGAGCAAAGAATTCCAATTAGTTTTATGGACAAATAAAATACTTCCTGCTAATCAAGTATAATAATGCTCCAGTAATAATAATTTTAAAACACTTTATATAGACTATGACATACTGAGATTCTCAGTCATCAATTTTACTTAGTAGTAAATAGTAAGATACAGGTGGTAGAATTAATAGGAAAGGGGCTGGGTGGTAGCGCACCTGGTTGAACACACATATTACAATGTGCAAAGCTCTGGGTTTGAGTCTCCAGTCCTCACCTGCAAGGGGAAAGTTTTTCAAGTGGTGAAGCAGTGTTGCAGGTGTCTGTCTCTCTCCCTCTCTATCACCTACTTCTCTCTCGACTTCTGGCTGTCTTTACCCCATAAAGATAATTTTTTTTCTTCAAGGATTATTTTAATAACAAGGTAACATACGATTATCTAATATTTATTTTTCATCACTAAAGCGAAAACATCTGGTTCAATGGGTAAAAACAACTTGCTTTTTTCTGATGTACACTTCAGTGCAATTAAATGCCAACAGTCTCTCCTTTTTTTCATATGGGAAAAGAAAATTCCATTGAAAAATCACTCGAAACTTGGATAAAAATCCCACAGCTATATTTTTCACTCTGCAGTCTACATGATTCAGAGGATATATGGTCAAAGCTTTAATTCAACCCTTTAGATAAAGAAGACATCCCAGCTCGCATAATCTCATCAACCAGGAGAATGTTGGTAGCAATAACAGTGCGGGAGTGAAGAAGCTGCTTCTTTACACAGTAGTTGTCCCATATGCCTACGTCTGCTGCCACCATTGGCTCACCTGTGTTCAGGTCCACACCCACAAGTTGACCTGATTCTGAATGTTCTGCTTGAATTTTAACTAGTGTTTCCTAAAGGTCGAAGTCAGAGTTCTGGGCAAGAACCTTAGGAATAATGAGCAAAGCATCGGCAGATAAAAAATATTTTTAAAAATAACAGGAGTGGAAGGAAACATAGCACAGTGATTATGCAAAGAGACTCTCAAGCCTGAGGCTTCAAAGTCCCAGGGTCAGTCTCCCACACCACCATAAGCCAGAGTTGAGCAGCATGCTGGTAAGAAAGAAAGAAAGAAAGAAAGAAAGAAAGAAAGAAAGAAAGAAAGAAAGAAAGAAAGAAAGAAAGAAAGAGAGAGAGAGAGAGAGAGAGAGAGAGAGAGAGAAAGAGGGGAAGGAAGGAAGGAAGGAGAAAAGAAAAGAGAGAAATAACAGGAGTGATGGCAACTACTGTTTATGAATATCAACCATTTGCCAGATATGATGATGAACATTTCAAATGTGCTGTCTGAAACCTTTCCACCTTCCTGAGATAGCCCCTGACATTAGAAGGCTGTTCAGGGCTGTGGGGGCACACCTGGTAGAGCACACATGACCATGCGCGAACATTTGGATTCAAGGCCCCAGTCCCCACCGGGGTGAGCCTCTCTAGTGGTGAAGCAGTACTGTAGTTGTCTCTCTTTCTCACTCTCACTCTCTTTCCTTCTTCCATCTCAATTTCTCTCTGTATCTATCAGATAAACAAACATTTAAAGGATCTTCAGGATGCTTAAATAATGGTCCGTGAACTGAGCAATAATAATGCTCAATCAAAGCTAAAGAAAAAAGTCTATCAGGGTTCAGGCAGTGGCACACTTGATAAAGTGCACATATTACAGTGCACAAGGATCCAGGTTCAAGCCCCAGGCCCCCCACCTGTGGGGAAAAAGCTTCACAAATGGTGAAGCACATCTGTAGGTGTCTGTCGGTCTCTCTCCCTCTCTACCTTCCCCTCCCCTCTCAATTACTCTCTATATATTCAAAAATAAACAATATTTTTTTAAAAAATAAGCAAGTCTATTTATAAAGACAGAACATTTCTCCTTGTTTACACACTGCTCACTATATGGCAAAACTAGCAATGTACTGACCACTGTCTCAAATCCAGTAATAGTGCTAACAGCATTTTGAAGTTAATAGAGTTAGGATTCAAACCCAAGCCTGTGTTCTTCTCAGAGTTATACCCACTGGCAACCATGACACAAGAGGAAATAGATAAACTTGACAAGCCAGTCAATAGTAAAAAAAATTGAAACAATAATCAAAAGCCTACCCAAGAACAAAATCCCAGGCACTGATGGTTATACTAATGAATTTTACAAAACAAAGAAGAACACCCATTTTTCTCACTCTTCCACAAAACAGAAGAGGAGGGAACACTCCCAAACACATTCAATGAGGCTAACATCACCCTGATCCCTGAAGCAGGAAATGACCCCACCGAAAAAGAAAACTATAGACCTATATCCCTGATGAACATCGATGCAAAAAACCTCAACAAAATCTTAGCTAATCGAATACAACAACATATTGAGAGAATAATCCACACCAAGATCAAGTGGGATTCATCCCTGAGAAACAGGGATTGTTCAACATCCATAAATAAATAAACATAATCCACTATATCAGCAAATAGATTTAAAAAATCACGATTCTATCAATCTATGTAGAAAAAACATTCAGCAAGGTGCAACACCCATTTATGATAAAGGCCCTCAAGAAACTGGGAGCAGAAGGAAAATTCCTTAACATAATAAAGGCTATATATGATAAACCCATGGCTAACATCATAGTCAATGGGGAAAAATTGAAAGCTTTTCCTCTAAAATCAGGAACTAGACAAGGGTGCCCACTCTCACCACTTTTATTCAACATAGTCCTTGAAGTCCTTGCCGTTGGGGGGGGGAGGGGGTTGGGCAATAGCGCAGCGGGTTAAGCGCATGTGGCACAAAGGGCAAGGACTGGCGTAAGAGTGCCAGTTCAAGCCCCAGCTCCCCACCTGCAGGGGAATCACTTCACAGGTTGTGAAGCAGGTCTGCAGGTGTTTTTCTCTTACCCTCTCTGTGTCTTCCTGTCGTATGCTTTACATTGGTTTGTTCTAGCCCTCCCCCGTCAAGAGAATTGGATCAGTCCAGTTAATTTCGCAGGCCGCTTGGCCCTGCCCCAAGGAACCCTGGGAGAGGGTTCCTGAATTCCAGAGTGCCAGAGTTGGAGGGTTCCTGAGTTCCTGAGTTCGAGAGTAAGAGAGAGAGTGCTTGCGTCGCCACAAAGAGACAGCAGAGTTCTGTTTGGTTATTAGTTTGTCTTAGTTTATGAATCGTTGTTCCTGAATAAAGAAATACAGCTGCCCTGCCCAGCCGTTGTCTCCGCGTCTCTGTTACCCGCCCGTGAAGCCAACCTGCTGGCAAGAGCCTTCCGAAATTTTAACAACATCTTCCCCTCCTCTCTCCATTTCTCTCTGTCCTATCCAACAATGATGACATCAACAACAATAACTACAACAACAATAACAAAATTTAAAAAAATAAGTCCTTGCCATCGCAATCAGACAAGAAAGAGATATTAAAGGAATCCATATTTGGAAAGGTTGAAGTTAAATTCTCATTATTTGCACATGATATGTTAGTATACCTAAAAGACCCTGGAAACTCTGCCTCAAAACTACTGGAAATCATCAATGAGTTCAGTAAAGTAGTAGGCTACAAAATCAATTCTCATAAAACTATGGTATTTCTTTACACAATATAGTAAGGTGTCAGGCTACAAAATTAGCATACAGTGGCATTCCTCTATGCAAACACTAAGCTGGAAGAAGAATTAATCCAGAAATCAATTCCTTTTACTATAGCAACAAAACATAAGATATCTAGGAATAAACCTGACCAAAGAAGTGAAAGACTTGTATACTGAAGATTATGAGGCACTACTCAAGGAAATTGAAAAAGACACAAAGAAGTAGAAAGATGCCCCATGTTCATAGGATGGAAGAATTAGCATCATCAAAATGAATATACTACCCAGATCCATATACAAATTTAATGCTATCCCCATCGAGATCCCAACCACATTCTTTAGGAGAACAGAACAAATGCTACAAATGTTTATCTGCAACCAGAAAAGACCTAGAATTGCCAAAACAATCTTGAGAAGGAAGAACAGAACTGGAGGCATCACACTCCCAGATCTCAAATTGTATTATAGCACATTGTCATCAAAACTGCTTGGTACTGAGAACATGAATAGACACACTGACCAGTGGAATAGAATTGAGAGCCCAGAAGTGAGCCCCCCTACCTATGGACATCTTAATTTTGACAAAGGTGCCCAGACTATTAAATGGGGAAAGATGAGTCTCTTCAACAAATGGTGTCGGAAAAAATGGGTTAAAACATGCAGAAGAATGAAACTGAACCACTATATTTCACCAAACACAAAAGTAAATTCCAGATCAAGGACTCTGATGCTAGAACAGAAACTATCAGATACTTAGAGGAAAATATTGGCAGAACTCTTTTATGTTTAATTTTTAAAGACATCTTCAATGAAATGAATCCAATTACAAAGAAGAATAAGGCAAGATTAAACCAATGGGATACATCAAATTAAAATCTTCTGCACAGTAAAAGAAACCAATACCCAGGGGCCAGGTGGTGGCACACCCAGTTAAGCGCACACATTACAGTGCACAAGGACACAGGTTCAAGTCCCTGTCCCCACCTGCAGGGGTAAAGCTTTACAAGTGGTGAAGCAGGGCTTTAGGTGTCTTTCTGTTTCCCTCTCTCCTTCCCCCTCCCCTCTCAATTTCTGTCTCTATCCAATAATAAACAAAATAAAATAAAAAGATGTTTTTAATGTTAAAAAAAAAGAAACCAATACCCAAAGAGACCTCCTACAGAATGGGAGATTTTTACATGCCATACATCAGACAAGAGGCTAATAACCAGAATATATAAAGAACTTACTGAACTCAACAACAAGAAAACAAATGACCCCATCCAAAAATGGGGAGATAATATGAACAGAATATTCTCCATAGAAGAGTCCAAAAGACCAAAAAACATAAGAAAAAACTGCTCCAAGTCTTTGATTGTCAGAGAAATGCAAATAAAGACAACAATGGCATACCACTCCGCTCTTGTGAGAATGTCATACGTTAGAAAAGGTAGCATCAACAAATGCTGGAGAGGTTGTGGGGACAAAGGAACTCTTCTGCTGCACTGCTGCTGGGAATGTAGATTAGTCCAACCTCTGTGGAGGGTAGTTTGGAAAATCCTCAGAAGGCTAGAAGTGGGCCTACCCTATGACCCTGCAATTCTCTCCTGTGGATATATCCTTAGGAACCCAACACACCCATCCAAAAAGATCTATGTATGCCTACACTCATAACAGCACAATTTGTAATAGCTAAAACCTGGAAGCAATCCAGGTGTCCAACAACAGATGAGTGGCTGTATAAGTTGTGGTCTATATACAGAATGGAATACTACTCAGCTATTAAAAATGGTGATTTCACCTTCTTTACCCCATCTTGGATGGAATGTGAAGCAATCATATTAAGTGAGATAAGTCAGACACAAAAACAGAAGGATGAATATGGGATGATCTCACTCATAGACAGAAGCTGAAAAACAAGATCAGAAGGGAAAACACTAAGCAGCACTTGGACAGAAGTTGGTGTGTTGCATCAGAGGAAAAGACACTAGGGTGGGAAGTAGGTGGAGTGTTCAGTTCCTGGAACATGATGGCAGAGGAAGACCTAGTGGGAGTTGAATTGTTATGTGGAAAACTGAGAAGTGTTATGCATATAAAAATTATTGTGTTTTCTGTCAACTGAAAACCAATAATCCCCCAATAAAGAAATTTTGAAAAGAGAGAGAGAGAGCAAGCCTGGGACAGCTGTTTAGAGCTGTTGAAGCCATAGGCTTAAGAGTGAGGTCCAGGACCAGTCAACGCCCATGTTCAGCGAGGAAGCAATTACAGAAGCCAGACCTTCTACCTTCTGCAACCCTCAATGACCCTGGGTTCATGCTCCCAGAGGGCTAGAGAATGGGAAAGCTATCATGGGAGGGGGTGGGTTATGGGGATTGGGTGGTGGGAATTGTGTGGAGTTGTACCCCTTCTACCTTATGTTTTTGTTCATTAATCCTTTCTTAAATAAAAAAAATTAAAAAAAAAAAAAAAAGAGTGAGGTCCAGGAGCTGTCTGGGGAAGCCAGAAACTAGGAAACTGAACTCTCTGTCCTTAAGGCAGCTGGGAAGTCTACCAAACTCTGAAGTGTCCAAGCTGCTGTAGAGACCCTGACGAAGACACACTTCCCTGCAGGTGAGCAAAGTAACTTTTATCTCACAGCAGAGGAAATAGTTTGGGAAGAGAAGAGAAAGAGGTCTGGGATTTCTCACTCCCCCTCCCCACCAGACTAGGGCTTTGTTTAAGGGACATCAGACACAACAATACTATGCCACTTCTTTAAAGCTCCTCCCTGCCCCCCCCCACACACACAGCTCACATACAAAGTAGAACCTAGCACCACCTGCAAATCAACAAAAGAAGCAAAAATACATGGGTAAAACTGTGAAGATTACAGTTTTCAACAGTCAAAATGAGGGTTAGACACTTCATGATGCAGACCAATGTGTCCTGGAGTTCAGCTTCCCCAGAGACCCATCCTACTAGGGAAAGAGAGAGGCAGACTGGGAGTATGGACCGACTAGTCAACGCCCATGTTCAGCGGGGAAGCAATTGCAGAAGGTAGAAGGTCAAACCATTAAATGAATAAAAATGGGTTGAAACATGCAAAAGAATGAAACTGAACACTATATTTCACCAAACACAAAAGTAAAATCCAAATGGATCAAGGACTTGGATGTTAAACCAGAAACTATCAAATATTTAGGAGAAAATACTGGCAGAATTTTCTTCTAAATTTTATAGGCATCTTCAATGATTCAAGTTCAATTGCAATGAAGACTAAAACAAAAATAAACCAATGGGACTACATCAAATTAAAAGCTTCTGCACAGCAAAAGATACTACCACCCAAATAAAGAGACTCCCTACAGAATGGGATAAGATCTTTATATGCCATATATCAGACAAAAGGCTAATAACCAAAATATATAAAGAGTTCACCAACTGAGCAACAAGCAAATAAATGACCAAATGATATGCATTCTCTGAAAGACAACTATCAGGTGTTTTCACTCACATGTACAATATAAAGAACTGAAACAAACCAAAGGCCCCAGGTTCAATCCCCCATACCACCATAAGCCAGAGCTGAGCAGTGCTCTGGCAAAAAAAAAAAAAAGTTAATAATAATAATATAACTGAAACACATGAACTTGTTAAAAAACAAAGTAGTTAAACTGCTAAGACTTCTGTGTAAACTATGTTGGCTACATTTGGGTATGGCACAGAACTGTGCTGATATGTGTGGTGTGAAAGTATTCCCCTATAATCTTAATGATCTTGTAAGCCATTATTAAATTATTAATAAATTTTAAAATAACAAATATAAGAGGGAGGGCAGAAGGGAGGGAGCAAGAGAGTGGGGGGAAGAATCCATAAGGGACTATGGAGTCCTTCCTAGCTCTCTAGAAGTTGATTACCATCATTTTTTTTTCTCTAGCAGGAATGGGTCACTGATTCTTTAATTAGGGAGTAGATGAAGTGGTAAATTTGTATTTAAATCTCAGTTTATATAAAAATGTGTTATTTTTGTACCAGAATCACCTTCAGAGTAAGATGACTATACTATATATGGCAAAATGGATTAGAACAACTGAAGATGTAGCAGAGTCTCATCTTTCATCTCACACATGTTCAAGTGTTTATAAATGTGTGTTCATTAGCTGGTACAACAGATAAAATCCTCCTCACACTTCATCACAGTCACTCTCTCTGCAGAGTATGAATTATTTATTTCAAGTAACGAGATAGGTGTACTGCAACTCCACTCTTATATCGCTACAAGAATAAAGAACAAAGCAGAATAATTGCCCAGAATGATTCACTTACTTTCATCAGATGTGTATAAAAGTCAATTCTTAAATAATGAACAAAAATTCTCATAAGGGAGACAAAGAAGAGAATATAAGTCAGCAAAATAAGCATCAAGTGTATCAAGACACAGGAAAGTAAAGTAAGAGGCACCTTCAATAAACTGGAAGTAGTCTGGTATGGTTGAATAATAGGATATAAGCCTTGCAAGAAATCCAGAGGACTAGTTCATCAAGAACTTCCTATTAATTGTTATATCTCTAAACTTTCCTTCTCAAGTCAGTAGTTCTGGTCTAGTGGCATCATCTAGCAACCCGTTAGAAATGCAAATTCTCGGAATTTTCCCTCAAATCAGAAATTCTGTGAGATGGGGCCCAGTTTTCTGTGTTGAACAGGTTACCCCATGATTCTGAGTATCATTATTTTAGAAAGGTGGGAGACCAGTGAAGAGCTCTTAGCTGGGAGAGACGAAGAATCCAAATTAAGACAGACATCAAAGCTGACATTCATGCTGACTTTCATGTGTATTTTATATGTGGAAAGGCTCACCATGAATGTTTCATAAACACAAACAAATTCTTGTTTATGTTTTATTGCCTGAAGTTCTATTGTCTGTTTAAAAAATACCACAAATATCAAATCCTTTCTTTTTAAATAATGTCAAATTTGTCTTCAAAACCCCTAAAAATTTTAATATGTGGCAATAAAAGACATAAGGTGAAGGAATATAGAAATGAATGATGTGGAAAGTCTTTCCCTCAGAAAGCTGAGTAAGCTAATTGAGAGAACACTCGGCTTCTAATCATATGACAGGAAAAATCTTCAGCCTAAGCCTCAAACCCAATCCTCCACAAGCTGTTACAGACGGCTCTTTCCCTTACTTAATTTTCTTATTTCAAGGATATCATTCTTCCAAATGTTCTAAAAGAAGCTGACCTGAAGGTGGTGAAAGCTAACTTTGTAGTACCAGTCATCCATGTGCGAAAAATATTTTCACAGAAAAAGTAAGTGCATGAAAATATTTTTACCACAATAAATTGCTGGTTCCACACTTCTTTAAAAAAAAGGAGGGGAAAAAAAAACCTGTGAATAATTAGTGGTGTGCTTACACTGCCAGCCCAATACCACTGAAACTTATTGGGTGCCAAATTATTTAGCTGAACAGTATTTAAATTAAAAACTAATGACTGGGTTAATTTAATACATGTTCATCTCTGCTCCAACTCTGTCTCTACTAATTGAGTTCCAAAGCTATATTTTAAACATGCATCCTAGAGTCCACGAATGAAAAACATCTGACTGTAACAACTCAGTACCAATAACAACTTCTTTTAACCTAAGTTTTATTGTCACTTTAGATGTTTAGCTATAAGTTATTTTTTGGACATATTCACCAATAAGATGGCAGGAATAACAGGCCACAGAAAATGTCTTTAATGAAATGAGTTATATTAAGTAATTTAAGTACTTCATATTTGAGCAACAAGGCTTATGAAAAAACATTAGGAATAAATACTAAACTAAGCAGCACCACCTAGAACTCAATCAACATCTTTAAAAATAAATCTCTGTATATCTAAATTATGATAGAAGACCCAAGTCCTTCATTTCATATATACACACACACACATATATATATATTCTGTTTTTCTTTTCCTTTTTCTTTCTGCTTTTCTCTTTTCTTACCTTTCCTTTCCCTCTTTTCCTTTTAATCTCTTTCTCCTTCACCCCTTTCTTTCTTTTTCCCATTTTATTTTTCTTTATTCTTTCTCCCTCCTTATCCCAAAATCCATCTAACATATAATTTCATCATAAAGCTGCAGGAAATTATAATAGTTTACATATTTTTTTAAAGTGTAGAGAATCCATAAAAAAAAAAGTTATGGTAAAATGCCAAAGGCACATAGCTATGTTATGTCTGGCAAACACATGACATATCTATCTTGCAAGGACAGTATAGAACAGGCCACCCCTTCAGCTTCCGCAAACCATAAATGTCACAAACATTCTAAACCACCCACAGAGAACCAACCTAAATCTGTATGTGGGCTCATCGACTCAATCCACAACAGTCACTGAGCATAAAACACACAAAACAAAACCAAAAGGAGAAAAAATGTTTTCACACTATAGTACAGAAGAAAACTTAATAAGCAAACACTTGTCCATAAAGAGTTGACAGCAAAAAAAGCTCCCAGACACCAAATGAAAACAATATCTGACTGTGAACCTGGCACCAGAACAAACGGAATGAACTTATGAAGGCTAAGATTTGGAAAGTGCCATAATCATTTGTAATAGCAGCAACTGTCCTGGATTCCCCTCATCAAAAACTAATGGGGTGGGGGCTGGAGAGCAGACTACCAGCCATCAGTTGCTGAATCTTACAATGTGTCCCAAGGGTATAGTGGTGTAATGGAAAAAAAAAAAAAAAAAACAGTGTAGAAGCCAGAAATCCTGATTCTTAGGCCCATTTTTGCCACAATTCAGTTAGAGAACCTCGGGCATATCACTACAAATATGGAAGAAGTCTCTAAAATCTGAATGACCTAAAAATCTGTTTAGATGCAGAATGCTGCATATCTAAAATCTCAGGCTTAGATCTGTTGGGGTATTTTTTTTTTTATGGGAAGAGAAGCAAGGGTATAGTGGTGTAATGGAAAAAAAACAAAACAAAACAGTGTAGAAGCCAGAAATCCTGATTCTTAGGCCCATTTTTGTGAAATTTCCCCTTCCACCATCTTGGATAAATAATAGGTACATGGTGTGATACTAAATATAGATACAAAGAAGGAGAGGGAGAGACAGACAGAGAGAGAAAGAGAGAGAGAGGAAGCAGAGACTTCCAGAGTCGGGGCTACTTAGCAGCAGCAGCTGTGTTTCTCTCCTCTCCTCTCCCAAGTCAGCTAGGAATAGCAAAGGAGACCACCTGACACTAAAACAAGAAAGGACTAGAATGACATCAGGAACCCACCAAATCACCAGGGTCAGTGATTAAGCTAAGAAGCCTGCTAATAGTTTAAAAGCCCTCAGGCTTCACAGCCTACAAGGAAGAAAAAGAACCAAAGAGGCTTTTAAACCTCTGTGCTCCAACTCAGGAATTAAAATAATATTGAAACAACAGTCAATTTCCACAACTGTGAAATCTTTAAGTAACTTACTCAGACACAAGTCAATCCAGGCAACAGTGATCAGTAATTTGAAAAGTACTGAGAGAGGGACCTGATAACATAATATATAAAATGGTTAAACCAACAAGAAGAAATATGGAAGAAATGAACCATGAGAAGAGTCCAACAAAAAGCCCCCCAAAGGGTGAAGCACAAAATAATGAGATCAACATCCAAACACTAGTTAAGGAAATAATCACAGGAGTGAGTAAATAGTTTGAAAGAATTGCCATCAGAAATGCAGAAACAACAAATGAGACCCTGGAAAAAAACAATAATTATCTCAAGATTATTAGAGAGCTGAAATCTGAAATAGCTGAGCTAAGAACACAACTAGCTGAACAAGCTAAAACAGTATCAGAACAGGGTAACAAAATAGATGAACTCCAGAAAACAGTAGAGGGGAAAGAAAACAGAATAAATGAGGCTAAAGACAGAATTAGTAAAACTGAGGACAAATTGCAGACAACTTAAAAAGAAATATGAGATCTCAAAAAAGAGATTAAGAGCTATTGAAACAACAACAGAGGCCTATGGGATGACTTCCAAAGAAATAATATACACATTATTGGATTACCAGAAGAAGAAAGAGAGGGACGGGAAGAAAGCATTCTTCAGGAGATAATAGCTGAGAACTTCTCTAGTCTAGACAATATCAAAGACATAAAGGTTTAAGAAACCCAGAGGGTCCCAAACAGAATTAACCCAGACTTAAAGACACCAAGACACATCATATTTAGAATGGGAAAGAATAAGGATAAAGAAAGGATCCTGAAGGCTGCAAGAGAAAAACGAAGAGTCACCTACAGAGGAAAACCCATAAAATTAGCAGCAGACTTCTCCACACAAACACTACAGGCCAGAAGAGAATGGCAAGATATCTATCGAGTGCTCAATGAGAAAGGCTTTCAACCAAGACTACTGTATCCTGCTAGACTGTAATACAGAACAGATAAAAGCATAAAAACCTTCTCAGACAAGCAACAGTTGAAAGAATCCACTAAAACAAAGCCTTCCCTGAAAGAAGTTCTGAAAGGTCTCCTATAAACAGTCAGACCACGATAAATATGCCATCTATCAGAACACTATAAATCTACAAGATTGGAATTAAAATATCTTCAATCTTTGAGATCAATAAATGTCAATGGCCTGAATTCACCTATTAAAAGGCACAGAGTAGGAAGATGGATCAGAAAACACAACCCAACAATATGCTGTCTACAGGAAACCCACCTAACTAAACAAGAAAAAGACAAACTCAAAGTGAAAGGATGGAAAACTATCATGCAGCCAATGGCCCACAAAAAAAGGGCAAGAACAACTATTCTCATATCTAACATGACAGACTTTAAAATAAATAAAATTTAAAAAAATAGGGATGTACACTACTTAATGCTCAGAGGATTGGTCAATCAAGAGGACTTAGCAATTATTAATGTCTATGCACCCTATGAGAAGCCATCTAAATACATCAGACATCTACTGAAAGAGAACTACAGCAATATATTAAAAACAACACAGTAATAGTAGGGGACTTCAACACACCACTCTCTCAACTTGAAAGATCATCCAGGCAGAAAATCAATAAAGACATGAGGGAGCTAAAAGAGGAGATAGACAAACTAGAACCATTGGACATTTTCAGAGTCATTCATCCCAAGAAACTGGAATACACATTTTACTCAAGTCCACATGGGTCATTCTCAAGGATAGACCATATGTTAGGACACAAAGACAGCATCAGCCAATTCAAGAGCATTAAAATCATCCCAAGCATCTTCTCAGACCACAGTGGAATTAAACTAACACTTAACAATCAACAAAAGTTTAGTAATAGTCCCAAAATGTGGAAGCTCAACAGTACATTCCTTAACAACTACTGGGTCAGAGAGGAAATAAAGGAAGAAATAAAAATGTTTCCAGAGTTCAATGAAAATAAAAATGAAGACACAGCTATCAAAACATTTGGGACACAGCTAAGGCAGTACTGAGAGGGAAGTTCATAGTCATACAAGCACACATTAGGAAACAAGAAAAAGCACAAATAAACAACCTGATTGGACATCTTAAAGACCTAGAAGAAGAACAACAAAGGAACCTTAAAGCAACCAGAAGGACAATGTTATTTATTATTCTGTTAGGGCAGAAGTAAATAACATTGAAAATAAGAAAACCATACAAAAGATCATCGAAAGTAAATGTTGGTTCTTCAAAAGAGTGAACATGATCAAGAAACGTTTAGCCAAACTCACAAAACAAAAGGGAGAAGACCCAAATAAATCGGATCATAAATGAAAGAGGAGATATCACAACAGACACCACAGAAATTCAGCATATCATGCAAGACTTCTATGAACAACTATATGCCAACCAAGCTAGAAAAACTGGAAGAAATGGACAATTTCCTAGATACCTATGAACTTCCAAAATTAAGTAAAGAGGAACCAGATAACATGAACAGGCCCATAACAGCTAATGAAATTGAAACAGTTATCAAAAACCTTCCCAAAAATAAAAGTCCTGGACCATATGGTTTTACAAATGAATTCTACAAAACCTTCAAAGAAGAACTAATACCTCTACTATTAAAAGTCTTCCAGAAAATTGAAGACACTGGAATACTCCCTTCCACCTTCTATGAAGTCATTATCACTTTGATACCAAAAGCAGACAGGGACACAACCAAAAAAGAAAACTACAGACCAATATCTCTGATGAACATAAATGCCAAAATATTAAACAAAATTCTAGCCAACTGGATACAGCAGTATATTAAAAAGATTGTTCATCATGACCAAGTGGGCTTTATCCCAGGCATGCAAGGATGGTTTAATATACGCAAATCAATCAACCTGATCCAGCATATCAATAAAAGCAAGACCAAAAACCACATGGTCATATCAAGAGATGCAGAGAAACCTTTGGCAAAATGCAACATCCTTTTATGATCGCAACACTAAAAAAAAAAAAAAAAAATGGGAATAGATGGAAAATTCCTCAAGATGGTGGAGTCCATATATAGCAAACCTACAGCCAACATCATACTCAATGGTGAAAAACTGGAAGCATTTCCCCTCAGATCAGGTACTAGACAGGGCTGCCCACTATCACCATTACTATTCAACATAGTGTTGGAAGTTCTTGTCATAGCAATCAGGCAGGAGCAAGGAATTAAAGGCATACAGATTGGAAGAGAAGAAGTCAAACTCTCCTTATTTGCAGATGACATGATAGTATACACAGAAAAACCTAAGAAATCCAGCAAGAAGCTTTTGGAAATCATCAGGCAATACAGTAAGGTGTCAGGCTACAAAATTAACATTCAAAAGTCAGTGGCATTCCTCTCTGAGAAGTTGAAATCCAGAAATCAATTCCTTTTACTATAGCAACAAAACATAAGATATCTAGGAATAAACCTAACCAAAGAAGTGAAAGACTTGTATTCTGAAAATTATGAATCTCTACTCAAGGAACTAGAAAAAGACACAAAGAAATGCAAAGATATTCCATGTTCATGGGTTGGAAGAATTAACATCATCAAAATAAATATACTACCCAGATCCATATACAAATTTAATGCTATCCCCATCAAGATCCCAACCACATTCTTTAGGAGAATAGAACAAATGCTACAAATGTTTATCTGCAACCAGAAAAGACCTAGAATTGCCAAAACAATCTTGAGAAGAAAGAACAGAACTGGAGGCATCACACTCCCAGATCTCAAATTGAATTATAGGGCCATTGTCATCAAAACTGCTTGGTACGGGAACATGAATAGACACACTGACTAATGAAATAGTATTGAGAGCCAGAAGTAAGCCCCCACACCTATGGACATCTAATCTTTGACAAAGGTGCCCAGACTACTAAATGAGGAAAGATGAGTCTCTTCAACAAATGGTGTTGGAAAAAATGGGTTGAAACATGCAGAAGAATGAAACTGAACCACTATATTTCACCAAATACAAAGGTCAATTCCAAGTGGATCAAGGACTTGGATGTTAGACCACAAACTATTGGATGCTTAGAGGAAAATATTGACAGGACTCCTTTCTACATAATTTTACAGACATCTTCAATGAAACAAATGCAATTACAAAGAAGACTAAGGCAAGCATAAATCTATGGGACTACATCAAATTAAAAATCTTCTGCACAGCAAAAGAAACCACTACCCAAACCAAGAGACCCCTCACAGAATGGGAGATCTTAACATGTCATACATCAGACAAGAGTTGAATAACCAAAATATATAAAGAGCTTGTCAAACTCAACAACAAGAAAACAAAAAAACCCATCCAAAAATGGGGAGTGGAGATGGACAGAATATTCACCACAGAAGAGATCCAAAAGGCTGAGAAGCACATGAAAAAATGATCCAAGCCTTTGTCAGAGAAATGCAAATAAAGACAACAATGAGATACCACTTAACTCCTGTAAGAATGTCATACATCAGAAAAGGTAACCGCAGCAAATGCTGGAGAGGTTGTGGGGGTCAAAGGAACCCTCCTGCGCTGCTGGTGGGTTTTGGGTAATTGCGCAGATGTGGTCAAACATTGGCAGGGCCCACAAACCATTATATTTCTATGCAAGTTTTATTTACAGATATCTACCACGTTATCCCCTCAGGGTATTGATATGTTAAGTTAAAACCACTGCAACAGTTGCTAGAACGCTTCCACCTTCCCAGCATGCCTTCTGCATCTATCCACCCCCTTTCCTAGACAATCCCGTCCCGACTTGCCACTTCTGGTTATTACCCTATAAAGCCTGCTGCTGTTCCGGGTTCACCCTTTTTTGCTCTTCTCTCTTCTGCAAGCAGACCTGGAGAAGGGCTGCTGTGCATAGTGGGAGGCGGCTATTTTGCTAGCTCCATGCCACAAATTCTTGGTCTCTTTTCTCTCCCCAGCAACGCAACCCGACAGGTGGGAATGTCAATTGGTCCAACCTCTGTGGATAACAGTCTGGAGAACTCTTACAAGGCTAGTAATGGACCTACCCTATGATCCTGCAATTCCTCTCCTGGGGATATATCCTAGGGAACTCAACACACCCATCCAAAAAGATCTGTGTACACATATGTTCTTAGCAGCACAATTTGTAATAGCCAAAACCTGGAAGCAACCCAGGTGTCCAACAACAGATGAGTGGCTGAGTAAGTTGTGGTATATATACACAATGGAATACTACTCAGCTATTAAAAACGGTGACTTCACTGTTTTCAATAGATCTTGGATGGACCTTGAAAAATTCATGTTAAGTGAAATAAGTCAGAAACAGTGGGTGAAAATGGGATGATCTCACTCTCAGGCAGAAGTTGAAAAACAAGATCAGAAGAGAAAACACAAGTAGAACCTGATCTGGAATTGGCATATTGCACCAAAGTAAAAGACTCTGGGTTTGGGGGAATACAGGTCCAAAAAGGATGACAGAGAACCTAGTGGGGGTTTTGTTGTTATATGAAAAACTGGGAAATGTCATGCATGTACAAACTATTGTATTTACTGTCAAATGTAAAACATTAATTCCCCAATAAAGAAATAAAAAAAAGAGAGAGAGAGAGTAAAAGCAGAAATTTGGATAGAGAAGAAGAGATAAATATCCCTCTTGGTTTTCAGAAGACATACAAAGGATTCAAATCTTGGGTGTCTGTTAAGGTGAGACCAAAAGAAAGGACTACTTAGAACACTTCAACAAAAAACACAAGGTATCATTCAAAAGGTGTCATTTTTCCTAAAGCCTGAAAGAAACATACAAAACTGGTAATGTCTATTTTTACTGGATGCATAATTAGGGCTGAATTTTTTCTACCTTTTTTTTCCCCTACCTTTGTTGCATTATTTTTATCATTAAAGTAACTTTTCAAAAGAAAGCAGGCAGGGAAATTTACTTTCTAGAGAAAGTAAAAATAAAGATAACCACAAAGACAATGTTAATCTTGAGAAACAAAAATCATACCCAATAAAGAGATGTTCCTTTTTTAAATTTATTTATACTCTTTTGTTGCCCTTGTTTTATTGTTGTAATTATTATTGTTGTTGATGGCATCGTTGGTGGATAGGACAGAGAGAAATGGAGAGAGGAGGGGATGACAGAGAGGGGGAGAGAAAGATAGACACCTGCAGACCTGCTTCACTGCTTGTGAAGCGACTCCCCTGCAAGTGGGGAGCCGGGGCTCGAACAGGGATCCTTATGCCAGTCCTTGCACTTTGTGCCACGTGCACTTAACCCGCTGCACTACCACCAGGTTCCTGAGATATTCCTTTTTAATACACACACCTTTGTGTGCGGGGGGGGGGGGAGCCTAGAAGCTGTAGAGGCTATAAAAAGACTATATAATTTGGAAAGGAAAAATTCTGATAATTTTGTGATGTTACTGGGCTTTTTACTAACACATACTTGGATAATTAAATTTGAAGAGTCATGTGGGGTGAAGACATAGCATAGTGGTTATTCAGAAAGATTTTCATGCCTGAGGCTCTGAAGTCCCAGATTCAACCCGACACCCCAACCCACCCCACCTACACACACACATACCATCACCATAAGTCAGAGTTGAGTGTTAAAAAAGAAAAAGAGAGGTGGGGGGGACCAGAAGAGAATCCTAAAATACTCGGGCCTACTTATGGAAAAGTAAATGGTCTGCTATCTCAACAGTCCCCATAACTGCTCTGGACACTCAGTGATGCCAAATGCAGACAAGAGCATAGGGGTTTTTGGAACAAAGAAAACATCATAAAGCAAAAAAAAAAAAATTCATATGTAAATGTATACATATATATATGAAAAATAACCTAGGCAAGGAAGTACATCTAGCACTTTACCTTCAGAAGACATTTTTATTTAATTTTTAAAAAATTTTCAGATAGAGACAGAAAGAAATTGAGAGGAGAGGAGAGAGGGAGAGAGACAGACAGACAGACAGACAGACCTGTAGCACTGCTTCATTGCTCATGAAGCTTTCCTCCTGCAGGTGGGAACTGGGGACTTGAACATGATAACATAGATGTTCAACCAGGTATACCACCACCTAGCCCCCCAAAAAAGACATTTTTAATGATTAAGTTTTAAGATTTAACATTTCCCTTCAATTTTACTTTTGCCTTGTTTTTATTTTCCAAATTTTCCGTTAATATTTTCCTCCTTTCTTCTTTCTTTCTTTCTTTCTTCTTTCTTCCTTTCTTTCTTTCTTTCTTCTTTTCTTCCTTCTTTTCATTATATTTACTAGAGCACCATTCAGCTCTGGCTACTGGTAGTGACAGGGATCAAACCTGAAATTTCTCACATACTAGTTCTGTGAACTATCACTATCTCCCCAGTCCTTTCCTGGTAAATATTTTAATAGAAATATGTGAATAATTTCTCAACAATAATGAAAGTACAATATCTAATTTTCTTTTATCTGACATTTCTGATTATCAATTTTTCATATACAATGTAAGTGTTTTTATGAACCCTCATTTTGTTTTTCCCCAAACACTTCAACATTTACTATCAGTCACTGCTGTCTATAGCTGAAAATCTCTTATTTGGCATCCACCATTGTCTTACTTATTATTGTTATAAAAGTTTAACTGCTTTAAACACGCATTTCATCTTAGAATCTGTCAAAGAGAATGACAATTATTGCAAAAATGAAATTTTAGTTTTTTACACTGGTCCTTGCGCTTTGCGCCATGTGCACTTAACCCCCTGTGCTACCACCCGACTCCCAAATTTAGTTTTTTAATTGTCTTGATTTTATATCTTTATCACCTCTGTTCAAAGTCTTAAATGGTGCCAAATACAACTCTATCGCATTTTGCATAGATTTTTTTTTCCCCAAAATACTGCTCAGCTCTGACTTACCATGGTACTGGGGAATTGAACTTTGGACTCGGAAGCTTCAGGCATGAAAATATTTTGCATAACCAGTATGCTGTTTCTCCCACTCCAGAACGCTTTTGATGGTAGAAACATTTCAGTTTTCATATATCAGATTACTAAATATGATTTAAACCCAAGTGATTTTAACCATAAGAAAACACAAGTGTTACTTGACATTAAAAAAATATTATCCCTGAAAATTTTTTCTCACAAAATAATCCAGTGATTATAATAATTTGCTTTGACAATACAATCCATAGAACATAACAGTATACTTACTGGAAGGCTTAGAAATTCATTAAAGTAATCCACAAGGAAGCTATCTGTTGCCAAAGAATCTTCCTGAAAAAAGTACAAAAACACATCATTAAACTTATACTAAGATGCAAAATACTAAATATGCCCATAATAGGAGAGCACAACAGGACTTACACCTAGGTATATGTGCCAGAGTGATGCTCTGGTTCTCTCTCTCCACCTTCCTTTTTGTGTTAATAAATAAATGTTTAACAATAATAATAATATGCATGGAAACTTTACCACAGACTAATTTAAAAAAACAATTTCATAAAAACAAAGGCAGAGTCAATAAAGACAGTGCTAGTGCTTAAGGGTTAAAATGAAGCTCAAAATGTAATTTTTTCCTTTTTTTTTGGTGGTGCTAGAGACTCATATGTGCAATTTCACCACTCTCGAGCTGATTTTTCAAATTACAATTAGAGAGAGGAGAGACTCCAAAGCATTGGAACTTTCTCTAGTTCCCTGGAACTCCCAGGTTCTGGGACTTGAACCTAGGCCAAGTATAGCAAGGTACACGCCATAACAGGTGAGCTATTCTCTGGTGCAGAATGTTACCTTCTTAACATGCCTACTGGAAGTGATAAGTAGGAAATATTTGATTACCTACTTCCGCAGAATGCAAGTATTTAAGTCACCTAAGTCCTATTTTACTTTTGTATGAAGAAATCTTAACAATGCATGTGTTCTAAGCATATAAGTCAAATACAATTTTCCATTATCTTCCCCTCCTCTCTCGATTTCTCTCTGTCCTACCCAATACCCTAAATGTTCATCGACAAGTGACTAGATAGGTAAATTTTGGCAATTAAAAAAGATGGCGTTGGTCCTTCTAGACAAAGTGGACAGAACTGAAACACACAAACTTGCAAAACAAAAACAAAAACAAAAAAACAGTATCCAACCTGCCTCTAAAACCTTGGGAGAAATGGGGTGGGGGGTGAGTGTGTGTGTCTACAGAACTTTGGTGGTGAGGAATTATATCCCTAATATCTTATAAATTTGTAAAAACTAAATCACTAATAAAAATTATTTCTAAAAAATATAAGAAGGGGCCAGAGGCTAGTTCACCCAGTAGAGCAGGGGTGAGGCCTCTTTTTTCTGCCAATGGCCATTCAGATACTTTTAACATCATACATGGGCCATACAAAATTATCAGCTTAAAAATTAACAATTCAAGGATGCAGATGTCACATAGGCTCCTAAGCTGAATATGGGCCCCAGATCACATCAAATCAATGGGGTTTACAGTCAACAATATTTATACACCTTTCCCATATTTGGGAGCTACTCTCTTCCCTGATCCAGCTTTCTGGTCCTTTTTCCAGCCATGGCATCATCTCCCCAGATAATAATTAGGATCCACCTGCATATCAGATTTCAGGCTCAGGGAAAAAAAAAACTAGTAAAGTCACAGGCCCTTTGGAATATAACTAAAATATACCTACTAGCTATCTACAAAATGGAGGACCCCCCCAACTCTTCATCTGCACTACTCCAGCCTTTAGGTTCACGATTAGACAACAGCTTGTTTGGCTTTACATATTAACTCTCTTTTCAGCCACCAGGTTCCAGATGCTAGCACGATGCCAGATTTCCCTGGACAGACAACCCCACCAATGTGTCCTGGAGCTCCGATTCCCCAGAACCCCACCCCACTAGGGAAAGAGAGAGGCAGGCTGGGAGTATGGATCGACTTGTCAACACCCATGTTCAGTGGGGAAGCAATTACAGAAGCCAGACCTCTTCCACCTTCTGCATCCCACAATGGCCTTGGATCCATACTCCCAGAGGGTTAAAGAATAGGAAAGCTATCAAGGGAAGGGATGGTGGTGGGAATTGTGTGGAGTTGTACCCCTTTTATCCTATGGTTTTGTCAGTGTTTCCTTTTTATAAATTAAAAAAGAAGGAGAAGGAGGAGGAGGAGAAGGAGAAGAAGAAGAAGAAGAGGAAGAAGAAGAAAGGAAGGAAGGAAGGAAGGAAGGAAGGAAGGAAGGAAGGAAGGAAGGAAGGAATTAACACTTAACATTGCTATGTCCCTCCAGAAGACGTCTTCGTGGGGTCAAACCAACTGACTTGGCAAGCCACATGTGGCCTGAGAGCCAGACGTTCCCCATCTCTGCTAGAGTTTGTGCCTGAGGACTACTCAGGCCCTGGGGTTGGATCTCTGTCACAGTCTGGGAGGAATAAGAGTAACACCTGGGGAACTCCAAGGATGGTGGAGTGATGCTGAGGTGTCTGTCTCCTCTCTCCTGTGTTCTAAATTTGATTTTAAAGAAATTAAAAAAACAAGCAGTGGCTTGGGAGGGAGCACTCAGAAGTCTTGCACACATAGAAGGCCCTGCACTCACTCCCTGGCACTGAATTAATAAGAAGGAATTACCAGAAAATGAGATAAAAGGCATACATGATACATTTTTCTTGGAGCCATAGCCTGAAGCATGCGTGACTTCACCCCTCCTGGAACACCTTTTCATTCAGAAAAAGGCAGAGACAGCATAGCACTGGAGCTTTCTCCAGTGCCACAGCACCTCCAAGTGGTGTCAGACTTCAAGCCTAGGTCGCATGCAGGCAAAGCACATGTCCTACCCACTGAGCTCTCTCTGCAGCCAAGCTATGCTTATTCTTGACACGGACTGGCACAAGTTCACCAATGGAACAGTCCACAGACCCCACTCACGGAGCACTCTGTTAACCATCGACAAACACATTGCTTTCAGCTTTCTTGGGTTGCCCTGAGAAAGTGCCACGCTGAGAGGGCACATTGTCTTGGCCTTAAGTCGAATCCAATCATGGAAATGTAAAGTATTAATCAAATACATCAAAGTCTGTAAACCGTATCTTCTTTGCACCAACATTAAGCACTAATCGCTCTGCTGATATGAAGCAGTCCTGCAGTGGAAATATGTATCATCTTGAGTGCCATCTGCTCGATTCCCTTGTTAAACCTGAATGGGAAAGTTTGCACTTCTCTAAGCTAATGAGCATATTTTCCACTTGGTAGCTTCTGCTTCAATATATTCAAATACCTTGTCGTTTCAATTACAAAATACAGCCTTGTGAATCAATGAAGATCTAATAAAACATTTTATTATCAGGGGCTGGGTGGTGGCATATCTGGCTGAGTGCATGGTCCCCGCCTGCAGGGGGAAAGCTTCACAAGAGGTGAAGCAGGGCTGCAGGTGTCTCTCTGTCTCCCTCTCTATCTCCCCCTTCCCTCTCCATTTCTGGCTGTCTCTATCCAATAAATAAATAGTAAATAAAAAGATAAAAAATAATTAAAAAATCAATCAATAAGTAAGCATTTTATTTTCAACTCCATTAATTTACTTTTTTAAAAACAAAGGCCTTGATTTGAAGAAGCAGCTCAGTTACTCTCAATAAGTCTGAAAATCCAATCACAAGGTCCTATTAAAATGAATTAAGCCTCCATATTAGGGTTTATATCTTCCAAATAACCCCTAAATTGCAAACAATCAACAGCCAATCAAGGTGAAAATCGAGATACAATCAGTTCCTCCATTACATCATTTCATGAACCTGACTGCACATTTTGCAACATAGACTGTCTCTAAACATTTCTTTTCTTCAGAATTGAATATACTCTTGAGACCTGTTTTTTTTTCCCATATATTGCAGGTGTACCATCTGTACAAGTGAAGTCAGCTTTTCTATTCAGAGTCCAAATTTCTCAAAACCTTGAAAGAAGGCTAAGCAAAATGATTTGTTTGTATAGCTAGTTATAGAAGCTAAATATTTTTTGCTTGAAAAGTATTTTACTAGGGTGAAGACAGCATAATGGTTATGCAGACAGACTCTCATGCCTGAGGCTCCAAAGTCCCAGGTTCAATCCCCCCACACCACCGTAAGTCAGAGATAAGCAGTGCTCTGGTTTAAAAAAAAAATACATTCACAAGTAGTAACAGGTGTAGGTGTGATTTAGAAAGGAATAGAAGGCAGGACCATAGAAAAAAATGGGCAAATACATGTAAATGTAAACAGTTATGGAAATAATAGTCAACCCATATCCGTGACTTCGGGAGAACTGGTGCAGTTTCCAATGGTGAGAATGGGGACACAAAACTCTGGTGGTGGGACTGATGTGGAATTATCCTCCTGTTATCTCATAATTTTATGAATCATTATTAACATTATTATAAAAATTAAAATGAAAAAATTTGACTACACCCTCAAATCAGATAAACTACAATTTCTTCACAACTGTAAAGATGCAAGATATACTGAGATAACCCTATAAACAAGGAAAAAGAGGGTGAGAGTAGATTTTCAACTTCACTATCGGGGGGTTAGGGTAGGGACACAGATGTTTGGTAGCAGAAATGGTGTTAGTACACACTCCTATTAACGTATAGTCTTATTAATTACTATTTAATCAATATGAGAGGGGAAAAATAGAATGAATGTCTCAAACTTTTTGATGCATAGACCCCAGTTCTGAGTATATATTCCCTCAATTTAAGCACTTAAGGTTTCAAATTGGTAACTTGACTGAATTTTAAGAGTGGTCTTAAATTGTTAATGCATTTCTACTTTGCTTTTTTTTTTTTTTCAATTTGTTGCCCTTGTTGTTGTTATTGATGTCATCGTTGTGGGATAGGACAGAGAGAAACAGAGAGAGGAGGGGAAGACAGAGAGGGGGAGAGAAAGACAGATATCTGCAGACCTGCTTCACTGCCTGTGAAGCGACTTCCCTGCAGGTAGGGAAGGAGCCGGGGGCTCTAACCAGGATCCTTATGTCAGCCCTTGGGCTTTGCATCAGTCCTTGGGCTTTGCGCCACGTGCGTTTAACACGCTGGCGACCCCCACTTGTTAATACATTTCTAATAATTACCTTTGCTTTGAAATGTTAAATCACCTATAATCTTAGACCAGAGAGACCAGAAGCAACTGGCTGCATCACTATATCAGATACAGCTATGTATAACTAGCATTAAAGGACATGAATCATGGTGAGGTCTTGTATGATACAGAAAATCCTAACAATAGGATTTTCAGAGTCCATCCAATTTCCAAATAATTTGGTTATAATAATAACTATCTATTGCCTTCTTAAATCCTAAGGCAGCAGGAACCCTCCCCATTCTCTATAAAACCCAGGTTTCTCCCAGTCCTGGAAAGTCAGCGGCAGGGCACACCTCTCCTGATCCATACCAATTGATAGATACTGCACCTGCTCATCTCAACCTAATCAATACAACCAGTACCACCTCAACTTGTTTCACTTTAAACTGTGTCCACAGACGACAGCCCTGTGATGTCAACCCTTCAGCTCCAGGACTCTGACACCAAGTGACAGATACTATCATGAAGCCAACCTGACTTCACAGGGCAGACAACCTCACCAATGTGTCCTGGAGCCCCACCTCCCCAGAGCCCTGACCCACTAGGGAAAGAGAGAGACAGGCTGGGAGTATGGATCAAACTGCCAATGCCCATGTTCAGTGGAGAAGCAATTACAGAAGCCAGACCTTCCACCTTCTGCATCCCCGTAATTACCCTGGGTCCATGCTCCCAGAGAGAGAAAGAATAGAAAAGCTTTCAAGGGAGTGCATGGGGATATGGAACTCTGGTGGTGGGAACTGTGTGGAATTTTACCCCTCTTATCCTATGGTCTTGTCAGGTATTTTTTTTAACTTTATAAATAAATTTAAAAAATAAAATAAAGTAAAATAAAATATCAAAAGAAAGTAACAAAAAAGCATAGTCCAAGAAAAATGATAGCACAAGTTGTAAGAAAATTACAATACAAATGGCTTCCTCGGAAAGGAGTTATTTGGTGGGAAAGATATTACAGTATCTTTTACAGTATTTCAGAGAGACACCACAGCACTGGTCCACCTTCTGTGGAGCTTTCCCATGTGAGATGCCAAGGCTCATATATGGAGCCTCTTGAATGGCAATGCACATGCTCTACTGGACGAGCTGTCTCTTGTCCCTATTTTATAGATAGATATAGATACAGATATAGGTGTTTGGGGGGGTTGTTTGTTTGTTTGTTTTTGCCACCAGGGTTGTGCTGGCACTACAAATCCACCAACCCTAGCAGTCATTTTTCTTCTTTTCTTTTCTTTTCTTTTTTCTTTCTATTTTATTTAATAGGACAGAGAGAATTTGAGAGAGGAGGGCAAGATAGACACGAAGAGGGAAAGACACACCCCTGCTCATGAAGCGCACTCCTGCAGGTGAGGAGCAGGGGGCTCGAACCTGCTTGTTGCACCGGCTTATGTGTGCGCTCAACCAGGTGTGCACAGCCCGGCCCTTTTCTTCTTTTCTGGATGCCATCAATCCTTTAAATTAATGAAACTGTGAGTTTCATAGATCACAAATCCTTCAACAAAACAGGTTATACTAAAATAAATAATGAGATAAATAAGTAATATATGTGTATATGTACATACAGACATATTACTCTGCAAGGATTATTTTTGAAGTATTTAATGGAGCCAAGAGGTTGCTCACCCAGTAGGGTTCATGCCTTGTCATACACACAACCTGGGTTCCAGCCCCTAGTACCACACAGGAGTGCCCGCTGCATCAGAGGAAGTTAAATGGAATTGTTAAGATCAAGTCTCATATTTTTCTCAATATATACTTAAGATATAATTAAATCCCAATGCATCATAAAGCAGTCTTGGGGGCCGGGTGGTGATACACCCGTTTAAGTGCACATAATACCATGAGCAAGAACTGGGGTTCAATCCCCCTCCCCACCTGCAAGGGGACACTTCATGAGTGGTAAAACAGGTCTGCAGATGTCTGTCTTCTCTCTCTCTCTCTCTCTCTCTCTCATATATCCCTCCACCTCTCAATTTCCCTCTATCCTGTCAAAAAAAAAAAAAAAGGCCACCCGGAGCGGTGGATTCCTAGTGTTGGCACCAGGCCCCAGCAATAACCCTAGTGGAAATTAAAATAAATATATAAACAAAGCAATCTTAACTCTGATACTTATAATGTTATAGATTTATATTTCATTTTCTATGAAATATGAAAGTGAGATAGGCAAGAATTGAGAGAAATAATAACACAAATCACTCACTTTATCATTTCCACTATTTGAATTATTTCTAAGACTGCATTCTTTCACTTATTGCTTACATTAAAATATACCCCTAAGGTACTAAATATATCCTATTAAGCTTTTTTTTTTTCTCCAGGGTTATTGCTCAGTGCCTGCACCATGAATCCACGGCTCCTGGAGGCCATTTTCCCCCTCTTGTTGCCCTTGTTGTCGTAGCCTTGTTGTGGCCATTATTATTGCCATCGTTGACGTTGTTCGTTGTTGGATAGGACAGAGAAAAATGGAGAGAGGAGGGGAAGACAGAGAGGGGGAGAGAAAGACAGACACCTGCAGATCTGCTTCACCGCCTGTGAAGCGACTCCCCTACAGGTGGGAATCCGGGGGCTCGAACAGGGATCCTTATGCCGGTCCCTGCGCTTTGCGCCACATGCGCTTAACCCACTGAGCCACCGCCCGAGCCCCCTATTAAGCTTTTTTGTATAAATTCTCCCTAATTATCAAAGAGCAATGAAATGCAAACTTAAGACACTAGAGCAGAAAAATGATGAGGTAATTTTTTAAAAGGAAAGAAAGAAAAAAGCTTAAGTACTTAATATAGAATATATACCAAATGAATTTTGTAAAGCAAAAAAGTGAAACAAACTGTGCTGGTTATTAAATGTGAAAATAGCCATTAGCCATACCATCTAGTAGTTATTAACGTCTTCAATATTTTATTTGGTTATTATTTATTGGATAGACACAGGGAGAAACAGAGAGAGGAGGATGAGATAGAAAGACACCTATAGCACTGCTTCCTCACTTAAGAAGCTTCCCCCTGCAGGAGGGGACCAGGGGTTTGAACCTGGATCCTTAAGCACTATAGAATATGCGTTCAGGGAGTGAGGCGGTAGCGCAGCGGGTTAAGCGCAGGTGGCACCAAGCACAAGTTTCAGCATAAGGATCCCAGTTCGAGCTCCCAGCTCCCCACCTTCAGAGAGACGCTTCATAGGTGGTGAAGCAGGTCTGCAGGTGTCTATCTTTCTCTCCCCCTCTCTGTCTTCCCCTCCTCTCTGTCCTATCTAACAATGACAACATCAATAACTACAACAATTAAAAAAAAAAAAGAATATGTGTTCAACCAGGTACACCATCACCCAGCCCCACATCTAGTAGTATGTGCTGGGCATTGTGCTACTACGAACTACAGTGTAATGAGTCAGAACAACTCTATAGGAACTCACTATTTTGTTAAGAAATTACAAAATTTGCATATAAACATATATGTCTATATAAACATAAGGCAACATGTCCCTGATGACAAGTGATTGACTCTAAGTGAGACACCATGTAAAAGTCAACACATTTGGCAGGGCCAGCAAGACTTACCTGGAGACTGTCTGCCATATGCCACACATGACCAGGATTGAGCCCAGTCCCCACTGCACTGGAGTAAGCTTTGGTGCTGTAGTATCCTTTCCCTCTCTCCCTCTCTCTCTTTTTCTGTCTGAGAATGTTAGCCAGGAACAGTAGTGCCCCAGCATGGAAAAAATATATTTATTTATTACATTTACTTTATTTTAACAGAGTACTGCTCAACTATGTTTTTCTGCTTGTTTGTTGTGCCTCAGGCACTGTTGTTATTGCTGGGGCTCGGTGCTGGCACTGCAAATCCACTGCTCCTGGAGGCCTTTTTTTTTTAAATTTTTTTATTGGGGAATTAATGTTTTACATTCAACAGTAAATACAATAGTTTGTACATGCATAACATTTCTTAGTTTTCCATATAACAATACAACCCCCACTAGGTCCTCTGCTATCCTTCTTGGACCTGTATTCTCCCCCAGCCACCCACCCACGCACCCCAGAGTAATTCCAGTTCAGGTTCTACTTGTGTTTTCTCTTCTGATCTTGTTTTTAAACTTCTGCCTGAGAGTGAGATTATCCCATATTCATCCTTCTGTTTCTGACTTATTTTACTTAACATGATTTTTTTCAAGGTCCATCCAAGATTGCATTTGTTTCATTGAAGATGTCTTTAAAATTTATGCGGAAAAGAGTTCTGCCAATATTTTCTTCTAAGTATCTGATAGTTTGTGGTCTAACATCCATCCAAGTCCTTGATCTACTTGGAATTTACTTTTGTATTTGGTGGAATACAGTGGTTCAGTTTCATTCTTCTGCATGTTTCAACCCATTGTCTCTAACACCATTTGTTGAAGAAACTCTGCTTTCCCCATTTAATAGTCTGAGCCCCTTTGTCAAAGATTAGAGGTCCATAGGTGTGGGGGTGAGAAAATATTTTATAAGTTCCTATGATTACAGAAGTGCTTTATATTTGTATAGGACTTCTGCTGCCAGTGATGGAAAACTAAAGTAACACTTTAAATAAAATCTGTTTACTTCTCTCATGTAATCATAAGCAGTGAGAACTGGCATGTGGCTTCTCAAATTCCAGGAGCTCCTTTAATCTTGGGACTCCATCATCCTCAAGATGTCACTTCTACCTCGACTCCAGATGACTGCTTCAGCCTCAGCATCTCATCCTCCTTATAACCGAAAGAGGAGGAGGAGAAAGAAAAGGAGGAGGGAGAGGGGGAGGAGACATTCCTCTTTTCCACTTACAACAGTAATAGGGTCAGAAAGACATGGGCTTTCATTTTAATTTAACTAGTTACTGATTGTGTGACTTAGAGGTCAATTATTTAATCTCTGAAATCATCAGTTTTCCAGAAGGCAGATACAACACTCTTTTTACATTACAAAGTCAAAATTTGGTTATATGATCATTTTTAGCTGCAAGGGAGGCTTAAGAATATGGTATTTATATTGTTATATGGGAAACTGAGGAATGTTATGCAAATACAAACTATTGTATTTACTGTTGAATGTAAAACATTAATCCCTCAATAAAGAAATTTAAAAAAAAAGAATATGGTATTTGGGTGTCTGGGAGTCCAGCAGTAGTGCAGCGGGTTAAGCGCACATGGCACAAAGCGCAAGGACCGGCATAAGGATCCCGGTTCGAGCCCCCAGATCCCCACCTGCAGGGGAGTCGCTTCACAGGTCATGAAGCAGGTCTGCAGGTGTCTATCTTTCTCTCCCCCTCTCTGTCTTCCCCTCCTCTCTCCATTTCCCTCTATCCTATCCAACAATGATGACATCAATAACTACAACAATAAAAAAAAAAAGAACATGGTATTTATTCTGGGACTCATTGTATCTACTGTGTGTGATGAAAGATAATTTACTTGGGAGGACCAGAGACACCTATCATACCCTTTGTTTCTAATATTAATGAGAAAAATACTTTCAAAAAAGAGGTAAATACATGGAGACAAGCAAGCTGAATCATTTAGTCTACAGATAATGCTTGCTGTACATATGGATTTGACAATCTAGTTCACAAACTGGTCTCAGCTGAAAGCTGCACAGATCTCAGAAGCAGCTGCTGTGATTTTAGGTTGGAGGAGATGAGCTGGGTCTTGAAGAATGTGGAAGATTGTGAAAGAAATGGGGGAGAGTAACTGAAACAAAACTCAAGAGCAAAGGCAAAGGGGCAAGTAGAACACTTTGGCTGCAGTAGAAGGCATGTGGAAGCACTTTATAAACCCCAAACAGTGTGAACATTGTCTTTATCATAAAGAAAAGTATTGGGAGTTAAATATTAAAAGGTTGAAAAGCTTGTTTTGTTTTTGTTTTTGTTTTTGTTTTTAAAGATTTCTGCACGCTAAAGGTAGGCATTGGAGATTCTGGCTCTGCCAGTTGCAAGATGTTCGACCTCAGGCCAAGTCACTTAACCTCTATGAAATTTGTTTCCTCATCTGTGAAAAGTGAATGTTAATAGCCACCTAGTAGGGTTGGTTTGAGATTACACACTAGCATGTAGTCAGCATCCAATCAATAAATAGTAGAACTAACAACAGCTCTGAGCAATCAAGTAGCATGGTAATTGTTTAAACAGTTAATAGCAATCTGATAAACAGAGTAGGAGTGATGAGAGCAGGAAGAAAAGAAAAAAAAACCTAATGGTAGGCAGAGTAAAGCAATAGCAACTACTCCAGCACAGCTGATCTACAGGAGTTTGCACTTTATGCTTCAGGCAAAGAGAAATTAGAGCTGGCAGAATGAGCGCTGAAGGCAATGATATCTGTCAGAACAAATGCCAAAGCCCAGGTCGAGAAATGAGGAACTAAAATAAGACAGCAATTATGAGAATGGAGAAAAAAATCTGGCTAGAAAAAAGAACTTTGGTAAATGACTGCAGATGGAAGGAGACAAAAAAGGGAAGGCAGGTTCTGGTTTGGCTAACTGACCAGTGGCACCAAAATAAGAAAAAAGAGGAAGGGAAACCATTAGAGAGAAGATAAATCCAGTTTAGACTGTTGGGGTAATTGCTACACGGACATCCAGATGATGAAGGTGGTCTATAAGTCAAGGGATATAAAGTTCTGACAAAAGAGGAAATATCTGGACTTGAAAATAAAGGAGAAGAGAAGCTTATGCAGAAAAAGCCTATAGAATCGAATCTTGAAAAGGGTCGGCACTTTTTCTTCATTCTTTTAAGGGGAGTTATTCATTTATAGTACAGTTGTTGAAACATGGCTACTGTCTCTCACCTAACGATGATAGGTGTCCACAAAATACCCCAGCTTAGGTCAATTTCCACCATCACGCATCGGACCTCTAACTGTCCCCAGCCCATCCCTCTACCCTTCTTCCCCAGAGCCCTTTGCTTTGGTGAAAAGCACCACACCCAGTTCAAGTTTTACTTTGTGTGTTTTCCTTTCTGTCCTTGTTTCTTAAGTTCCTCCTATGAACAGAATCTTTCTGTATTCTACCTCCTCTTTTTGGCTTATTTCAACTGAAGCCCAGCATTTTCATGGGCAAAGAAAATAAGAAATCAGAAAGAGGAATATAAAAATGAGCAATAGAAGAACTGTGAGATGGCAATATCAAAGAAAAGAGTGAAGTTTCACTCAAGTCCAACAACAAACAACAAAAACAAAAATCAAACTGGAAAGATTTTTCACAGCAAAGTGTACCATCACCCAGACAGAAAGACATCCTACAGAGTGGGAGAAGATTTTTATACAACAGCAGATAAAGGACTAATCACCAAAATACATTTTTAAAAAGATACAGTAAACTTAATACCAAACAAAGAACCTCCTGAAAAAGTGGGACGTGGATATGGACAGAAACTTCCCCGAGCAAGAGATCTAGAAAACCAATAGACACATGAAAAGTGCTCAAAGTCACTGATTCTCAGACAAATGCTAATAAAGACAACAGTAACACTTTACATGAGAATGCCATGCATTAGAAAGGACAGAGACAACAGATGTAGATGATAGGGAAAAGGGATACTTCTGCACTGCGGACAGGATTGTAAATTGACCCAACCCTTTTGGAAAGAAATAACCCTAGTAATTTCTCAGAAGATTAGAAATGGGCCTATCCTGACCCAGCAATATCTCTCCTGGGGATTTACCAAAAAAAAAAAAAAAAAAAACACTTGTCAGAAGAGATCTATGTACACCTATGTTCAAAGCAGCACAATTTGTGGTAGCCAAAACTTGAAAGCAAGCAATCCAGATGCCCAATGAGAAGTGACTTTAAATATTATATATATATATGGAATAGTTGTTTAAAAATGATGAGGTCATCTCCTTTACATCATCTTGGATGGAACTGGAAGACATCATGTTAAGTAATAAAAGCAAAAAAGAGGACAATTACCAAATGATCTCACTTATAGGCAAGACTTAATAAATATGGACAGGGAGAGACAACACAAAATAAAACTTGGACTGGCCATTATATATTACATCAAAGAAAAGGACTCTTTGGAAGGAGGGGGAAGGAGGGGCTGAAGAGAACCATGATTTCCTAGTGCATGGTGATGTAGAGAGGCCTAGGTTGTGGGTGAGAGTGTTCTGCAGAGAATTTTCACAGGGAGATGAGAAGTTATACCTATGTGTCAATGACTGCACTGTAAACCATTAACCCCCCAATAAAAGTGGAGTTGGAGGAGAGTCCTCAAACTATTAAGGGTTTCCCCATACAGTTTGAAAGACATAAAGAGGACTGAATAAATGTTAATCTGAATGCTGCATACGGTGCTGCGGAGTTGCCATTCCCTGCTGGAATAAAGAACTGTTCAGGAAGTGACTTAAAGAAATCCGTCACTACACAAAACTGTATCATGGCAACAAGAAAACAGAGTTTTTCTGTCGTACCTCTGTCTTGGTGTGTGTGGTCTCCCTCCCTCCCTCTCACTGTTATACCAAAGATCTGGACGTGTGAAAGTGGAAGCTGTTAGAGAAAGGTCTTAACAATTCTGTCTCAGCCAAGAGCCTCTGTAAGACTGTGAGCATCAAGCGCTATAATGTGTATCTGGAAGGCACTCATTTGTTGAATTTAAAAATAAAGTGGCCAGTAAGTACTGGAAGACATTAAGTAAATAGTGCAAACAAAGAAGTGGTTAAAATTTTTGGAGTTAAACTCAGACTTTAGTAGAACTTTGACTCTGCTGCTTCTTTTCTGTATACCCCTGGGTATGTTCCTTAAACACTACATGAATCACAATAGGTGCCACCCTAAATAGCATATTCACCTGAGTGACAAGGTATATGATGCACTAATGACTACTAAAATCTGATCTGAAAATAACATTGAGTACAGTTTTAAAGGAATCCTAAGGGGCTGGGTAGTGGTTCACCAGGTAGAGCTACATACATTACTATGCACAAGGTCCTGAGTTCAAGGACAAGAGTTCAACCTCCCAGTCTCCACCAGCAGGGAGGAAGCTTCACAGGCATCAAAACAGTGATGCAGCTTTTTCTTTTTAATATTTATTCATTAATTTACCTTTTGTTGCCCTTGTTTTTTTAATTGTTGTAGTCTTTATTATTGTTATTGACGTTGTTGTTGTTGGGTAGGAGAGACATGGAGAGAGGAGGGGAAGACAGAGAGGGGGAGAGAAAGACACCTGCAGACCTGCTTCACCGCTTGTGAAGCGCCCACCCCACCCCCCGCAGGTGGGGAGCCCTAGGCTCAAACCTGGATCCTTGTGCAGGTCCTTGCGCTTTGCATCACGTGCGCTTAACCCGACTCTCAGAGTCAGAGGTTTTTGTTTTTTTTCCATTTATTTAAAAAAGGAGACATTAACAAACCCATAGGAAAAGAGAGGTACAACTCTACACAATTCCCGTCACCAGATCTCCATATCCCATCCCCTCCCTTGATAGCTTTCCTATTCTTTAACCCTCTGGCAGTATGGATCCAAGGTCATTGTGGGATGCAGAAGGTGGAAGGTCTGGCTTCTGTAATTGCTTCCCTGCTGAACAGGGGCATTGACTGGTCGATTCATACTCCTAGCCTGCCTCGGTGATGCAGATTTTTATCTTTCTCTCTATCCCCTGCCTGCCCTTCTCACTTCCAGTCTCTCTAAAAAAAAAAAAGAAAGAAAAAGAAATTGAAAAAAAAAAAAAGGAGATAGGTGTATTAATCATGCAGGCACTAAGCCCCAGGGATAACTCTGGTGGTAAAAAAAAAAAAAAAAAAGTTAGTATAAACTTACAATCAACCAGTGCCTTCTACTGATGTTTACTGCAACCAGGAACTGCACAACCACACCACAATAAAAACCATGGAGATAAATCCTACCTTTCATGGAGTCATTAAAGATTCTTGGGAAATTAAATGAGGTCACTTATGTAAGAGAATTTAAACTATTAATATGCTCCAGCACAAAAAAAAAACCTTCATGTAACTGTTAGAGAATGTAAAAGACCTTGGACTCAACATCATAGTTCTTCTTCTAGCGTTTGCCCTTCTTCCATAGCCAGTCAACAGCGTCAGGTTGAGCCTGATGTAACATCATAGTTAATAAGCTAAAACTACCATTATTGTCATTTGGCAAAGAGGAAGTTCCATGATTTACCATTTATTATAAATTAATGGGGGAAAAACAAGTAGCCTTCTAAATTGTACTTACAAATTCGTCTTCTGTAATACTTGGTGGCTCTGAAACGAGATAAAACATTACATTATCTCACTCAAATCCGACTTCCTTTTGAAGTAAATGAAATCATCTGAGACAGCACCTAGCCCTACTTTGTACATGGGCAAGCTTGCCAACATGTTGGCCCTCTGCTCTTTCTCTGCACATGGATTGAATTTTCAGTTGGAATTCAAGGTGGAAGTCGGGAGGGCAAGGCCCCTGGAAGGCAGCGCGGCCACTAATGGCCGTGACCCTGAAGTCAACCTTAACAGACGGGAGGGGCAGCGAGCCCAAATAAGCCGGAGCCCATGAGGCCGTGTGAATGGCGGGGGGAGGGAGACATTCCTGATAAAACGCTGCGAAGGTGGAGCGAGTGGAGTCGGGCTGCCCGGCACTGGAAGAGAGGGCGGCCAGGGACAGCAGGCGGCCGGCCGGAGCCGAGGGCCGCGTCCCGGGTCCCGCGAGGCCCCGCCGCCCCACCTACCGGCGGTGAGCCGCTTCTCCGGCATGCCGCCGCCGGCACCCCCGGCCGTCAAGCTCCCATCCGCGCGGAGGCCCAGCGCCCTCGGGGCCCTCTGTCCCCGGGACCCGACGCGGACGCGGACGCGGAGCGGCGCGGCGCGGCGAGTGTGGCCCCCGCGCGGCCCGAGTTGCTATGGAGCTCGGACAATGAGGACGCAGGCCTGGGCGGCGAGCGCGGTCGCCCGCGGTGGTGGAGGAGGCCCCCAGGGCCGAGGAAGGGGCTTGCGGGGCGCCCTGGGGCCCGGCGCTCGTCTCCCTGGCGACCGCGGCTCGGGCCTGCTCGCCCTCGGAGGGGCCCGAGCTCCGCCCCGAGTTAAGAGGCCGGCTGGCGAGTGGCGGGCGGGGGGCAGCACGCTGGTCCCCAGGAGACCCGGAGGGAAGGAACCTGCTCCGTGCAGCCCTAGACTCACAGGTGTGGCGCTCCGCCTCTGAACACCTAGAGAATTGTAAACCGACGTTGAGGCGGGTTTTCCCCCCTCTATTGGGGGATTAATGTTTTACGTTCGACAGGAAATACAATAGTTTGTACATGCATAACATTTCTCAAGTTTTCCACGTAACAAGACAACCCCCACTAGGTCCTCTCGATTTCATTTTTTTTTTTTAATGGAACAGATCTGAGTCATTTAACAAGAAGGAAAACAAATCTGGGTTTTGTTTTTTTTTAAAAAAAACTTTTTCATTACGTTTAAATCCATGATGAGCATAGCACCACACGGATTCTGTGTCCCATGTTCTGTTGTCTCAGAATTTTGCTGGAACCCTGTCAGGGTTCCCACCTGCACACAGTTACCTCTCCCTGGATCGGTCAGCTTTTGTTCGGTTAGTTACCAGGAGTCGCTGTGTAAATGTTCTTGGCTTTGTATATAGAAGCGCCTCTGGCGGAGACAGAACTCAGTTTCATCGCCAGCAATAAACACCTTTGATTTTTTTTTTTAATTTTGTATTAGTCATTTAATAATAATAAAATTGTAGTATAACAGAGGTATTTTTCCATACAGTTCCCACCACCAGGGTTTCGTGTCCCATCCCCTCCATTCCTCTATTCCCTATCCCTCTGGGAGTGTGGACCAAAATTATTCATAGGGTGCGGAAAGTGGAAGTTCTGACTTCTGTAAAACTTGAATTCTAAGGAGAGCTGAGTGCTCCGCCTGGTGCCTGAGACCCCGCTTATAACCAGCAAAAACGACTTTTGGACCAAAGCTTCACAGTCATGTTTGTAGGCTCACTATTCAGGGCCCCAGATGACAGAAAGGCAGTTAAATCGGGTGTGTTTTTTTTTCCCCTAAGTTTTCTTGATATTATGGTAAGTTCACAGCACAACTCTCAAGCTTGTTCTCCATAGTAGGAAATGCCTGTACAAAAAAAGTTAGCTATTGGCAGCATGATTGGTAGAGCTGTGCTGTGGTGTCTTCCTGTCTCTGCCTCTCCCTCCTTGCCTCTTGCCCTATATGGGGGTGATTTGCCCAGGAAGGAAGTCCCTGCTGAAGCCCTGGAAGAAAGCAAAAAAAAAAAAAAAAATAGGGCGGGGGAAAAAAAAAATAGCATAATAGTTATGCAAAGAGTCTCATGCCTGACGCTCCAAAGGCCCAGGTTCAGTCCTCTGCATCACCATATTCCAAAGCTGAGCAGTGCTCTGGTAAAAAAAGAAAAAAAAAATCAATTAAAAAAAAAAGAAATTAAATGACTAATAAGCCACTAAACAGGTTAGTTGGGTAGTGGCTAGCTTCCCCATGAAGTTCATCTAGGTTGCAGACTACCCTGCACCCTCACCCCTGCCCCTAGTACTAGGGAAGCTATTCTCTACCCCCCCAACTGAAAAAGATTCCCAGAAGCAATTAAGCCCCAGCAACTAAAAAAAAAAAAAATGTTGACTGGTCCTATGCTTTAAGAACCAGACCTCATCTTAAGTAACACACACTCTGTATTTTCTTTTTTATTTTACATTTTATTTTATTTATTTACTTATTTTTCTTTTCTATAATTTCTTTATTGGGGAGTTAATGTTTTACAGTCAACAGTAAATACAATAGTTTTTCTCAGTTTTCCAAATAACAATGCAACCCCCACTAGGTCCTCTGTCATCCTTTTCCAGTAAATAAAAAATATCTACTTTTTTAAAACATTTTAATAATATTTATTCTCTTTTGTTGCCCTTTTTTATTATTGCTGTAGTTATTATTATTGTTGTCACTGATGTCGTCATTGTTGGATAGGACAGAGAGAAATGGAGAGAGGAGGGGAAGACAGAGGGGGGAGAGAAAGACAGACACCTGCAGACCTGCTTCACCGATTGTAGAGCGACTCCCCTGCAGGTGGGGACCCAGGGACTTGAATCTTTAGACCAGTCCTTGCGCTTCACGCCACCTGTGCTTAACCCACTGCGCTACCGCCCCACTTTCTTATTTAGTTATTTTTAATGAGAGAGAGAGAGACCCCAGAGCACTGCCCAGCTCTGGCTTATGGTAGTGCTAGGTATTGAACCTGGGACTTCAAAGCCTCAAGCATGAAGAGTTTTTTTCAGAACTGTTAAGGAACTCTATTACAAATCAAGACTAAAGCTGAGGTGGGTGAAAGGAGAAAGGAAGTTTAATAAACACGGCCAAGAGTTCAGATCACTCTGAGAACCCCAGCCTCGAACAAAGGGTTAGTGCAATCTTATACAGGAGGTGCAGGCTGAGAGCATAAAGCTTCATTACAGAAGCGGAGGCTACAAGGTTAAGGGGATGGGACTTGTACCCATTGCTCAGGGTCTGGTTGCCTTAGTGACCATTATGGTTCCTTGCTATCTTTCCTGCACAGCTGTATCTGGGAAAGTTTAGCCTCAGCGTAAGATATACCACTGTGAGGGAGGGGGGTGATTTCAGGAGAGCAGAAGCTAGTTAGGGTTACAGAAGCTGATGTGACAAGCAATTAAAGACAAAATATGGCAGTAACCTTGGTTACTATAGATACAATTTGGCACATTTGCTTTTGCTCTATCAAACATCTTTCTTGGCCCTTTGCTCTGAGCCAGGGCCTTCTCAGTAAAAGTTCAGTCTGACCTTCATAGTCTCAACTTTGTTTTCACTTACTTGGACCTTCCACTTTTACACAACCACCTGCTCTGTCTCAAAGTTTCTGCACGTCCTCAGTCTTTCTACAAATTCTTAACCCTTTATCCTCAGTTATTCTGTTCTGTGTTGAGGCCTTCTTCTTATAAACACAGCACAATCATAAGCACATATTCTGAGACAAAAATTTTGTAAATTCTCTATCATAACCACCAGGCTACCTTTCCAGCCTTGAGAACTGTACTATTTTTTAAAAATATTTTACATATTGTTTTTTTTAATCTTTATTTATTCCCTTTTGATGCCTTTGTTGTTTTATTGTTGTAGTTATTCTTGATGTTGTTGTTGGATAGGACAAAGAGTAATGGAGAGAGGAGGGGAAGACAGAGAGGGGGAGAGAAATATAGACACCTGCAGACCTGCTTCACCACTTGTGAAGTGACTCCCCTGCAGGTGGGGAGCTGGGGGCTTGAACTGGGATCCTTACATCCTCGCTTTGCGCCACCTGCGCTTAACCCGCTGGGCTACCACCCAACTCCCTACATATTAATTTTAATCAGAGAAAAATACAGAGAGAAAGATACATAGAGAACAAAGCACTGCTCAGCTCTGGCTTATTGTGCAACGGACTGAACCAGGGACCTCAGAGCCTCTGGCATCAAAGTCTTTTGCATAATTATTATGCTCTTTTCCCTGCCCACTGTTATATTTTCAAGATGAACATTATGATGGAAATTTATTTTTATGTAAAACATTTCAAAAGGAAAAACAATACTTATAATTAGAAAAACAAAGGAGGGAGATAGTATAATGGTTATGCAAAGAGACTCTTATGTCCCAAAGTCCCAGGTTCAGTCTCCCACACCACCATAAACCAAAGCTGAGCAATGCTCTGGTAAAAATAAAATAAAATAAAATAAAATAAAATAAAGACAAAGGACAGTTATAGAAAAGTCATAACAATTCATAAAAAGAACCCCTAAATCCAACTGCTCTCTATGACCAGTGATGGACTTTTTTTTTTAAAGATTTCATATCTCCCATACTGACTTTTCATTCCTTTGATTTCAGGGGCCAGGGAGATAGCATAGTGATTATGCAAGAAGATTTTAATGCCTGAGGCTCTGGATTCACATGTTGAATTCCCTGCACCACCATATCATGAGCACTGCTCTGATGAAAATAAACAAATATATAAATTCAGACCTTTTATTTCAAAGTCAGAGAGAGAGAGAGATAACACAGTACCTGAGCTTCCCCTTTCTTGGCATTGCCCTGTGGTGTAAATGCTCAAACCCAGGTTGAAGGATGGCAAGACAGTCCCTACTAGGTGAAATATCTTTTGATTCCAATGGCTCTGTGGATGCTTCCAAATCAAAATGTCCAAAAGGAAATTCTAAAAGTTGCTGTCCACAAAGTAGTACAGTAGATAAAATATTGAACCCTCAAGATGGGGTGGTGGCACACCTGCTTAAGTGAACATGTTACAATGCTCAAGGACCCGAGTTCAAGGCCCCATCTCCACCTGCAGGGGGGAAGCTTTGTAAATAGTGATGCCATACTGCAGGTGTCTCTCTGTCTCTCTCTTCTCTCTCAATTTCTGGCTATCTCTATCTAATAAATAAATAAAGATAGTAAAATGATTATTTAAAATAATGTGTAAGGTCCAGAGTTTGACCAGCAGCACTGCATATGCCAAAGTGATACTCTGGTTTCCCTCCCACCATTTTCACTAACTAATCATTAAAAATAATAATTTATTTCTTTATTTTCATGAAAGATAAGCCAGAGAACTGCTCAGCTTCAGTATATGGTGGTGCTGCAAATTAAAACTGGGAGTTCAAGCATTCAAGTATAGTGTACTACCACTGCACATCTCCTCAAGCCCAAAAGAAAATTCATTTCTCCCAGTCCTTATTTTCAAATTAAATCTTCCTACATATGTTGGTAAGTGGTACTTTCATATACCAAGTTGACTCAAGCCAAACCACCACCCCCATATTAAGTCAAGGACTAGGCCTTGCCAATGGCATCTGAAGTCTCAATTTTCTTTGTATTCTCGCAACCCATAGCCTTAAAACAGACTCCCATTTGATCTGTTGTAAAAATAAAATAAAATAAAATAAAATAAAAAGTAAAATAAAATAACTTTCTAGCTTGCAGAGGCAGGGAAATAGCATAGTGGTTTTTGAAAGTCTTTCATGCCTGAAGTCCTAGATCCCAAGTTTAATCACTGGCACCATGACAAGACAGAACTGAGCTCTGAAAAAACAAACAAACAAACAAACACACTTCCTAAGGTTTTCTCTTCTAGTATTTACTTCCAGTGTAGTTCTCCTTGAGTATATCTTCCCCCCCCCCCCACACACACACACTGGCTTCTTCTCTAGCTCTAATATACTTGATACAGAATCATATCTTAAAATATTAAGTATTTGTGCTGAGAGATGCCCTGTGTTCTTACTCCCACCACCAGATAATAAACTTCTGGCATTGAAGAAAAAAAAAAGTTTTTATGTAAAGGAATAGAGGAAGAATGAGCCAGAGAGATACCGTAGCACTGCTCAACCATTCATGAAGCTTCCCCTTTGCAAGGTATTCTCATGTGGTTGCCAGGGGCTCAACTCTGGGTCCTTACACATGGACCCATAATGTGTGTGTTCTACCTACTGAGCTACCTCCTGTCTCTAAAGAAGGCCCATCTTTGGGCAACGTAAACACCTACTACTCTGGATACTCTGCCTTTCTCTGAATACACTGAACTATCTTCTCTCCACTACTCTGTACTCTGTTTATAGACAAGATTAATACTTGGTATTACTATTAACAATTTAAGAAACTGATTTAGAAAGGTGAGAGAATTTGCTCAAAGACAAACAACTTAAAAATGTTGAAGTCATAAGTTTATCCAGATCTTTCTAGTCCAAAGCTTTTGTTCTCTATCATGCTATATAGTCTTTCTAAAAATTATCTTCTGAGGAGTTCTGGTGGTGGGAATTGTGTGGAATTGTACCCCTCTTATCCTATGGTCTTGTCAGTGTTTCCATTTTATAAATAAAATTTTAAAAAATATATCTCCTAAGACTTTTTAAATTAATTTTTTAATTTTTATTTATTTTCCCTTTTTTGTTGCCCTTGTCTTTTTTATTGTTGTTGTTGTTGTTATTGTTGTTGTTATTGATGTCATCGTTGTTACATAGGGCAGAGAGAAATAGAGAGAGGAGGGGAAGAGAGGGGGGAGAAAAAGAGAGACACCTGCAGACCTGCTTCCCCACCTGTGATGCAACTTTCCTGCAGGTGGGGAGCCAGGGGCTCAAACCAGGATCCTTACATCAGTCCTTGCACTTCATGACACGTGCACTTAACCCGCTGCTCTACTGCCCGATGCCCTCCTGAGACTTTTAAATAGCACAAGAACCCCCAAATGACAATTTGAACCATTAGTTATAAATTATCCTAACATTTTAGTGATTTTATTTTTTGTCACAGCTGTACTGAACTATAGTTCATTTATTAAAAAAAAAAAAAAGCTCACCTACTTAAAATACATAGTCCAGTGACTTTTAGTATATTCAGAATTGCACAGCCATCACAACTGTACATTTTCATCCCTTCAAAGAAATCCAAGGCTCTTCATCTTTTATTGACTATTGCTCTACCCCAACCCAAAGCAACCATTAATCTACTAGTCCAGTAATCTACTCAGTGTGAGAGTTTCAGGGATTTACTTAATAAATCTACCAAGTACTGCTGGAGCAACTAGCAAATGTGCATGTATGCATCTCTTTGACATTCAAGAACAAATTTCAGGCATTTATCTGTTTAATAATTCAAAAACCACCATTCTCCAGAGATACTCCTCAATCGTATCAATAAGATACTTGAAAGACTTCATAAAATGGTAATAAATTATTTATGTAAATAATTTAATATAATCATTAATTTCTCATCAGTCCATGGGAATAGATTTCCACAGTCACTTTATTAATTGGTTAACAGTAAGTTTTTGACTTATGGGCAATACACAGGTGGAGAACCATAGCCAGTTGCCAGGGCCCTGAGATTAGACACATCCCAGGGTAGAGAGAAAGTAATCACAGGTGAGAACAAACATATATGACATCCATAGCTAGGACAGTGTCAAGTGTGTGTCCCATTCATCACAAGCTTCAAACTAAGGCATTACATGACATTATCCAGACAAGACAATAGGTGGTTAAATATTACACAAAGATCAGAATACATTTCTAAGGGGTGCTTAAAACTGTCATTATCCGGGGGTTCGGGCAGCAGCACAGCGATCCAAAAGCGTAAAAATCCCTAGGCTCCCCACCTGCAGGGGAGTCGCTTCACAGGTGGTGAAGCAGGTCTGCAGGTGTCTATCTTTCTCTCCCCCTCTCTGTCTTCCCCTCCTCTCTCCATTTCTCTCTGTCCTATCCAACAACAATGACATAAATAACAACAGTAATAATAACCACAACAATGATAAACAACAAGGGTAACAAAAGGGAAAAAATGGCCTCCAGGAGCAGTGGATTTGAAGTACAGGCACTAAGCCCCAGCAATAACCCTGGAGGCAAAAAAAAAAAAAAACTGTCATTATCCAAATGTCATATGTCAGGTATGTTCTTTTGATGCCATAAGACAATGACTTTATTCCATTTATCCCATGCACAATCTCCAGACCTTTAGGGCAGCAACCAGACATTCATATTTATTGGTGATTACTGTGGTAACTCAACCTTCTACTTACCTGTGGGCAGGAATCTCTGAAATATCCAGACTTCCCCTTAGAGCAGGATTTTGTGATAACGGGAAAGAGCCTGAAATATAGGCCTCCTGGTATATTAGTCAAAAGAATGTACCTTGTAGACAACAAGCAAAACATAGTTTGTAAACATAGATGCAAAGGTACAATTCAGTAAGATTTCCAATAACAAGTATCAGGAAGTCTGGGATCAGAAAACTTCTTCAGCATTGACTACCAAAAATCATTAACCATATGTATATTTTCTTCCTTTCTCTCTCTCTCTCTTTTGCCTCCAGGGTCTCGGTGTCTGCACTATGAATCCACTCTTCCTGGAGGCCATTTTTTTTCTTTTTTCTTTTTTTTTTTATTGGGTAGGACAGAGAGAAATAGAGAGAGGAGGAGGGGATAGAGAGGGAGAGAAAGACACTTACAGATCTGTTGCACCACTTGTGAAGCAACTCCCTCCTGCAGGTGGAGAGCCAGGGGCTCAAACCCAGATCTTTGCATGGGTCCTTGCGCTTTGTACTATGTGAACTTAACCTAGTGCACCACCGCTGGACCCCACCATATGTATATTTTCATGTTTTTTTTCTATTTTTCCTTCAAGTTTGCTTTATTACACAAGACAATTAATGTATAGTATAGTAACATTTTTTTAAAAAAAATTTTTTTTCTTTTCCCAGAGCACTGCTCAACTCTGGCTTATGGTGGTGCAGGGAATTGAACCTGGGCCTTTGGAGCCACAGGCATGAGAGTCTCTTTGCATAACCATTATGCTATCTACCCTTGACTGGAACTTTTTTTATATCAAAAGATATTGTGCCTATTTTCTCAGCTAACTTTTTTTTTACACATAAAAGAATTGCAATTTTTATGCTGTCAAGTTATCATAGACTAGCTTGACATGACTTCTTGGCATTGCAAGGAGAAGGAACTCACAAATGTGGCAGAAGATTTAACAAAGGAGTTGGACTTTATTCAGAAGAAAACAATACATACACCACAGGAGGATTACAGACTTAACACAAAGATGAAAATCCTCTGTGAACTATAAGCCCATTTTTATGAAGCCTGTTTCAGGGAGTAGGATAATCAAGCAATTTGGGAAGGGAGAATGAAATCAAGATTGGTTAACAATTTCACTTGTTGTGTTGTAGGATAAAATATGCCATTTCCCCACAGCCTTCAAACTTTCTTGCCTGATTTGAGTCTGTCAAATGCAAGAGACAGTGTCTGTATCCCTTGCTACAACCGACAATAGCCTTTTTTTGTTCTCATTTATTCCCCATCTAGTTAAACTATACTTAAAAATTGTCTTAATGAGTCAATATTTCTCCTAGGAACTGGATCACAACTCCACATCTAATAATGCACGATATTGTCACCACTCTAGTTACTAAAGTAGCTGCATTTGCAGCCGATGAGAAACAGGCTTTCAAAAATCATATTTTTATGATTCTCTTTTTAAAGTAACCATTCTTCCTTTTACTGAAATTAGGTATCTGTACTGGATGACAACTATACACATCCGTATAACATTTAAGTGGAAAACAGCATTTTAAAAAAATCTCCTAACTTAACAGTTCTTCATTTTTTTAAGAAGGAACATAATTAGTTTAATACATTCATTAGGCAATTTCTTAACTTATCCACGCTAACTACCATCTTGACCTGCTGGCTTAGATTTATTCTAATTATCAGTATATTCCATTACTTTGTTTTCTACACAAACTTGTGAGATATTTCCATTTTTCATCCTTTCCTAGTTTAAGTTTTTAAAACTCCAATATTGCTCTAGGATGCTGCAATGTTCATGTCTTACAGACATTATCTCACTAAGAGCAATGCTATGAGAGTGGTAGCACTACTATTGGCATTTTATTTTATTTTATTATTAAGAAAGAGAAGAGGCAGAGAATGGGACTTTTTTTCACTACTCTTTCTCTCTTTTTAAAAAATATTTATTTCCCTTTTGTTGCCCTTGTTTTTTATTGTTGTAGTTATTATTGTTGTTGTTGATGATGTCAACATTGTTGGATAGGACAGAGAGAAATGGAGAGAGGAGGGGAAGACAGAGAAGGAGACAGAAAGATAAACACCTGCAGACCTGCTTCACAGCTTTGAAGCAACTCCCCTGCAAGTGGGGAGCTGGGGTCTCAAACCGGGATCCTTACTCTAGTCCTCTGCGCTTCGCGCCACCTGCATTTAACCCGCTGCACTACCGCCCGACTCCTGGCATTTTATTTTTTACCAGAGCACTGCTCAGCTCTGGCTTCTGGTGGTGCAGAGTATTGAACCTAGAACTGTAGAGACTCAGGCATGACAGTCTCTTTGCACAACTATTATGCTCTCCCCAGCCCAGCAGTTTTTTGAGATAAGGCTTACAGGACGTTAACAATTGTCTCCTAGGGCTGGGGTGGTAGTATTATGATTATGCAAAGAAATTTTCATGCCTGAGGCTCTGAGATCCCAGGTTCAATCCGCAGCACCACCACAAACCAGACCTAAGTGGTGCTCTAGTGTGTCTGCCTTTTGTCTGCCTATCTCTCATTAAATAAATAAAATATTTTTAATTTTCTCACAATAAATTTAGGTCTGGAGCTAAAATGTTGGCAGTTTGATTCAATATTGAGTACTGGCTTTCTGCCTAGTTGTACTACTTTGGGTAGCATCTTTCTCTCAGGAAGAAAAGATCTGGTTGTGCTGTTCCCTGCTTTTGTTGCTGATGGTTTGACTTCAGGTAAGACAACAAGTTCAAACTATTGAACTTCTGTATTGAACTTCTCTTTCCCCTAACTACTGATATCTGACTGGAGAATTAACCTTGGAGATGTACTATTTTGACCAATCAAATGCTGTCATAAATTAAAAAAACAACTTTGTACAGTAAGTTTTAGGTTCACAGCTAAATTGAAATACAGCTATTTCCCATGTATACTCCCTGTCACTACACATACAACCAATCCCCTATCAACATTCCCACAAGAGTAATACATTTGGTAAACCTACAATGACAAAGCATACCAAAAGTCCATAGTTCATTGAAGTTTAATCTTAGTCGTGCACATCCTATGAAGATTATTAGCTTAGTAGAACTGAGATTAACAAAGAGTTTTGATGGAGGGGGGGTGGGGGAGTTGAAGAGAGAAAGAAAGATGGATTTTGTTGGAGGAATATTAGTGCTGTGGTGGGAGGTAGTGGTAATGCATTTTGAGGAGTTGAGAAATCATGTTAAGACATTTATGGGCTTATAAACCAAGCTTACCTCAAAAACAAATACTTAGTCATTTTTTAAAAGACACATAGTTTCACTTCCTGACCAAATTAAAAATTAGTCACTACCAACAAAGATCTATCTCATTTTAATTGAGGTCGGCATTGCAGGATCCCACAGACCTTTTAGTTGACATTTATTATGTCTCTATATGATTACAGTAGTAGATACTAGGGCACTAAAGACAACTTAAAAAAAAAGAGTTCTTAGAATATTTACATTCTTCTTGAAATAATCAAACCTTGCCCCCACCACACTGAAGAGAGCTTCAGTGCTGTGGTCTTTCACTCACTCTTTTTGCCTTGCTGCCTCTCTGTTCCTATTTAGAAAAAAAGAGATAAATAAATAAATAAATCGAGAACACTTACACAGCAACTTTAAAATGAGTACAAATTATTCTCCGTATCAGTAGCTAAGTAAGGAGACAGCCATATACATTTCCCTGCAGCAGGGTATAATAGAAAAAGAAGCCTTGTGGCCCAGGAAGTGACACAATATAGATCCAGTATTGGATTCTCAAGCACATTTAACCCAGATTTGATCCCCAGCGTCACATTTGCCAGAGTAATTACTGTTCTAGATCTCTTTCCCCTTTAAACAACTTTTTTTAAAAGTTTTTTTTAAAGATCTTTTTATTTCCTTTTTGTTGCCCTTGTTGTTCTTATTGTTGTTGTAGTTCTTATTGTTGGTGATGTCATCATTGTTGGTTAGGGGAGAGAGAAATGGAGAGAGGAGGGGAGGACAGAGAGGAGGAGGGGAAGACAGACACCTACAGACCTGCTTCACCACCTGTGAAGCGACTCCCCTGCAGGTGGGCTTAAACAACTTTTTTTTTTTGCCTCCAGGATTATTGCTGGGGCTCAGTGCCTGCACCATGAATCCACTAATCCTGGAGGCCTTTCTTTCCCCCCCTTTTGTTGCCCTTGTTGTTGTAGCCTTGTTATAGTTAGTATTGTTGTTATTGATGTTGTTGTTGGATAGGACAGAGAGAAATCGAGAGAGGAGGGTAAGACAGAGAGGGGGAGAGAAAGACAGACACCTGCAGACCTGCTTCACCGCTTGTAAAGCGACTCCTCTGCAGGTGCGGAGCCGGGGGCTCCAACTGGGATCCTTATGCCGGTCCTTGTGCCACGTGCGCTACCGTCCGACTCCCTAAATTAGTATTTTCATGTCTTGTATAAATGCTCAAAAGTGCTATTGCTGGCTCATAAGGTATCTCCATTTTTGTAAAAGGATTCTTTTAAAAATATTTTTATTATAGGATAGAAACAGAGAGAAATTGAGAGGGGAGGGGAGAGAGGGAGAAAACAGAGAGACACCTGCAGCCCAGCTTCACTACTCATGAAGCTTTCCCCCTGAAGGTGAAGAGCAGGGGTTTGAACCTGTCTCCTTAAACACTGTAACGTGGGAGTCGGGTGGTAGCGCAGGGGGTTAAGCGGACGTGGCACAAAGCGCAAGGACCGGCGTAAGTATACCGGTTCGAGCCCCGGGCTCCCTACCTACATGGGAGTCGCTTCACAGGCGGTGAAGCAGGTCTGCAGGTGTCTTTTTCTCCCCCTGTCTGTCTTCCCTTCCTCTCTCCATTTCTTTCTGTCCTATCCAACATCGACGACATCCACAACAATAATAACTACAACAATAAAACAAGGGCAACAAAAGGGAATAAATAAATTTTTTTAAAAAAAACCTGTAATGTGTTCCTTAACCAGTTGTGCCACTGCCTGACCCCTAAAAATGATTCTCCATACTATTGTCCATAATGGGTACACCACTTTGCATTCCCACCAGCGGCGTAATAGAATTCCTCTTTCTACATACTCACCGCTTAGGTCCATTTCCACCACCATTCATCAAGGCCCGTACCCACCCCCTCAGCCCTTTGCCTTCCCTTCCTTTTCCCGGCCTTCTCTAGAGTCCTTTGATATGGTGCAATATACCACACAAGTTTCATTTTGCTTTCCCTTTCTGATCTTGTTTCCTAAGTCCCACCTGTAAGTGAGATCATCTGGTATTCATCCTCTTTGTCTCACGGATAGCATGCAATGATCTTCTCTCGCTCCATAGGAAGTCTCTCTTTTGGTGGTGGTTCCTTTTGCTGTGCAGAAGTTTTCAAGTTTGATGTAGTCCCATTGGTTTATTTTTGCTTTTATTTCTCCTGCAGTTGGACTTGAGTTGTCAAAGTTTTTAAAGTTTACATCAGGAAGACTTCTGCCAATGTTTTCCACTAAATAGATGATGGTTATTTAGTCCAGGAGGTGGTGCAGTGGATATAGTATTAGACTCTTAAGCATGAAGTCCTGAGTTCAGTCTCAGCAGTGCATGTACCAGAGTGGTGTCTGGTTTTCTTTCTCTCCTCCTGACTGTCTCATTAATCAATGAAATCTTAAAAATAAAAAAAGCTCTAAAAATAGTTGTTGGGGGCCAGCCAGGTGGCGGTGCACACCCATTACAGTGCACAAGAACCCAGGTTCAAGCTCCTGGTCCCCACCTGCAGAGAGAAAGCTTCGCAAGTGGTGAAGCAGGGCTGCAGGTGTCTCTCTGTCTTCCTCTCAATTTATCTCTGTCTGTATGCAATAATAAATATATAAATATGTTTTTCAAAACTTTAAAAAATATTTGATAGTTCTGGTCTAACATCCAAATCTTTGATTCATTTGGAGTTTACTTTTATCTGCGGTGAAATATAGAGGTCTGGTTTCATTCTTCTGCAAATTTCAGTCCAATTTTCCTGCCATTTTTGAAGAGACTATCCTTCCTCGTTCTAATGTTTTGGATTCCCCTTTTCAAAATTAAATGTTCACAAGTGTAAGAGTAATTCTTTTTTTAAAAAAATCATATCAAGTCACTTATCATTAGTATAATAATTACAATAATTAATCCTGCAATTAAATACACCCTATATCATCTGTCATACACATGACACTGCGGTAGGACATAATGAGGTTACTAAAATAGTTCTCTTTTAAATTATGAGACAACTGAAGAATTTAATGCAATGAGGACATACCAGAAATGCCACAAGGAAGGTATAAACACTATATTCAAATAAGATAAAAATGCTTTTGTTAAGAGATCAAAAAATGATTTATGGAAAGAAGCAAAGATCATCTGGATTTTTTGGAAATTAGTATGGCAAGAAAGAAGGGAAGTGGGAGAAAGCACAGGGGAAGTTTAGAAAACAAGCTTAGTGGGGGGTGGGTCAGTAGTGCAGAGGATTAAGTATACATGGCTGGAAGCCCAAAGACTGGCATAAGAATCCCAGCTCCCCCTAGGGGTCTCAGCTCCCCCTAGGGGTGGTGGTGGTAGGTTCTGCAGGGGTGGGGGTCGCTTCACAGGTGGTGAAGCAGGTCTGCAGGTGTCTATATTTCTCTCCCTCTCTCTGTCTTCTCCTCTTCTCTCCATTTCTCTCTGTCCTATCCAACAACAATGACATTGATGACAACAATAATAATCACCACAACAATGATAAAACAACAAGGGCAACAAAAGGGGAAAAAAATAGCTTCCAGGAGCAGAATTCGAGGTGCAGGCACCGAGCCCTAGCAATAACTCTAGAAGCAAAAAAAAATTTTTTTAAACTAAAAAGAAAAAAAGGTTAGTTTGGTTGGAAGAAAGTGTGAGAACCCTGCCCCACTAGGGAAAGAGAGAGACAGGCTGGGAGTATGTATCAACCTGACAATGCCCATGTTCAGCAAGGGAAGCAATTACAGAAGCCAGACCTTCCACCTTCTGCACCTCACAATGACCCTGGGCCCATACTTCCAGAGGGTTAAAGAATAGGAAAACTATCAGGGGAGTGGATGGGATACAGAGTTCTGGTGGTGGGAATTGTGTGGAGTTGTACTCCTCTCATCCTATCGTTTTGTCTGTGTTTCCTTTTTAAAAATAAATAAATAAGAAAAAAAAAGGTTAGTTTGGTTGGAAGAAAGTGAGCAAAGTAGAATAATGGGAGAAATTACTAGAATGTTAGAACCATTAGAAGGTCCTAAATCCTACTACATTTTAAACAGAAGGCAGACCATGTTTTGGTACAGTAACCTGGCAATGGACATTTGGGACAGATACAGATGAGGGAGAAAGCATAAGGAAATAAATCTATTAGCAGGCACTTACAGAATACAGCACTATTTCTGCCATTCTGCAAAAACAACAACTTGAGAGGGAAAGAATTGGTAGGATGCTAGCATCATCGATAATCAGCACTCACCTCCACCTTTCTACTGCTTTCCCCACTCCTCTGGCTTCACAGTCCTTGATGATGGAGCCAGGAGGGCAGAGCACTCGGGCAAATATAGATGGCCAAAAAGCAAGTCCAGCCACCAAGGTGTTCTGTAAAAAGTTGTCCCTAAAAACAGTACTCTTGCAAGCCAACCAAAATATTTTAAGTAATAAAGGTTACCAAATGTATTTTATAGACACTTTAAAAATTAGTTCAATGAGCATTTTTCCCTATGAGGCAGTGTCACAGTATATCAACATCAGATATATATGAAAGTTAACCTGACTTTTTTGTAAAGTAGCTAAAATCACCATCTATAAGTCTTTGGCGCCCCCTTGTGGAATATTTAGTGTGTACCTTGAAATAATCAATTGCTATATACAGATATGTAGTTCTGTATTTTAAGACATTTATTCTCTCTCCTACCTTCCTAATTCTTGACCTATACTTCATAATAAATAAGTAAATAAATAAATAAATAAATAATAAATCTTCTTTTAAAGGCCAGGGAGATTGCTCTGCTTATTAAAGCACCATCTTGTTGTCTGAGATCCCCAAGTATGATCCTCCGCACCAATGCACCAATGTATGCCAGAGTTGAGTAATACTCTCTCTCCCTCCTTAGTCTTTCTCTTTTTAAATAAATTGTTTATTTATATGTGAGGGAAAGGAGAAAGTAAGAACTAGAACATCACTTGAGCAACATGCAATGTCAGGGATCAAACTCAGGTCCTTACATTCCCAAGTCTCTCTTTTTTATTTTTCCAGTGCTTCAAAACGGTCTCTTGGGGAAAAGTGGTCCTATAACATGCCAATACTTTCTTTTTTGGTTTTTTATTTTTGATTAGTGATGTAATATTTATTTACAAGATTTAAGGGATATAATTGTAATAGGGGTGTAATTCCACACAGTTCCCACTATGTCCCATTCCCTCCAATGGGACCTTCCCTATTGTTTATCCCTCTGAGAGTATAAACCAAAATTATTTTCGGGGTGCAGAATGTGGGCATTTTGACTTCTGTAATTGCTTCTCTACTGGACATGGTCATTGGCAGGTCAATTCGTAGCCCCAGCCTGTTTCTATCTTCCCCTAATGGGGTAGGGCTCTGGAGAAGTGAGGTTCCAGGACACATTGGTGAGGTCATCTGCCCAGGGAGATCAGGATGGAATCATAGTAGCATCTGTAACTTGTTGACTGAAAGGCAGTAAGATGGAAAGGAGGAAAAAATGTTTAATAAACAGGAACCATAATGTAGAAATAGAGTAGATGAGAGTAAGGACCTCAGGGTAGAAGGAAGCTAGAAAATCTATTTTAGGAGCCTATGTCTTAATCATCTTTGCTTGATCTTGATAGCTAACATGCCAGTGGACCAGAAATATATTCTGGGAAGATGGTGTCGGAATTAAGAGTAGAACTAGGGAACAAGATTAGGGAAGAGAGTTGTTCACAAGCTTGAAGAAGAATACATGCAATTAACTGTTTACCACAATGATCTAACCCATTCAATTTAGCACAGGAGCCTGTACAACCTAAGTCATCAGACTGAGTTCACAGTCCATAGTCACAGCTGGGAAAATTCTAGGCTGTGCTCATTTCAAAGTTAGTCTTTCTCGAATGGCAGGGTAGGATGACCAAGCCTCTCTTCAGAGAACAGGGCAGTCCCTACCACTGCTATTTCATAGTGAGGGTAAAGTCCCAGAGAAGCCTACAAAAGGGCTTATAATGATGTTTCCAATGGGTGTGACCAGTGATGGTGGACAGAGGAATTTATTCGAGATCTAGGCCCATATATGAAGGACTCCCAAGGATTCCCTGTCTAGGACCCTGGGTGATGGGGTAGCCAGATAGTAGCCAAAAAGGCCACTGTTAAGTGAGCCAGTCTCTTGCCCTTATCCAGCTTTTGTAGTCTCTTCTTTATTTGACAAGCTTAGACTCTCTCTCAGTTGTTAAAAGTGTTGAGTATACTTTGTTGTATCCAAACTGTTATTAGTTTATGGGATCTGGCCTCAAGTTAAGGAGGAAATAGATGTAGGATTTTAGTGGGGTCTTAAATTCAAGTTTCTGCATTTACTTGTTTGATGATTCTAACAAAGGTTGTCATAGGGACAGTAACTGTCCTTTACTTGATATATAGTTTTTGCCAGTAAAACTCTTGGCCAGTTGTACAGTGCTTCTTCTGAAGTTTATCAAGGGGTAAAAATAATGATGATGCTCTGTCAGAAGAGATTTAAAAAGATGGAAGAACACTTCTTCTTTTGTATAGTTAATTGAGTAGAGTGATTGAGGAAAGTGAATTAAGGGTAGGAGAGGATGGTTTTTAGGCTTAAGTAATAAAAATATGATAATTTATGATACTTTCTTTAGGCCATTCGACCAAAATGCCAGGTTTATTCGGTCTAAATCTAATCTCAGAGGGCTATTAATCATTTTTACTTTAAAATATATAATTGTTGTCCCTTGCTTGTGGATACATATACACATATACCTAGTCCCCTGAAGGCTAGAAGTTGCCCTGCCCTATAACCCTGCAATTCCTCTCCTGGGCATATCCTAAGTAACTAAACTTACCCATTCAAAAAGATTTGTGTATACCTATGTTCATAGCAACACACTTTTTTTTTGCTTTTTATTTTTTTATGGGGGAATTGATAGTTTACAGTAGACAGTAAATGCAGTTGCTGGTACATGAGTAAAATTTTTCAGTTTTCTGAATAACATTCTAATCCCCTCCTTCCACCTAGATCCTCCTCCACTATGGCACTCTAGGACCTGAACTCCCTCCCACCCCAGAGACCTTTACTTTGGTGCATTACACCAAACCCAGATAAGTTCTGCTTTATGTTTCCCTTTCGCTTCTTATTTCTCAATTTCTGTCCATGAGTGAGATTATCCCATATTCATCTTTCTCTTTCTGGTTTATCTATTGTAACATGATTTCTTCAAGCTCCATCTAAGATGAGGTGAAGAAGGCAAATTCATTATTTGTAATTGCCACCAAGATAATCACTGGTGTGCTTAGTGCCTGCACAATGGATCCACTGCTCTTAACATCTCTTTTTCCTTTCTTTGCTTTTTACTAAATTGGACAGAGAGAAATTGAGAAGGGGGAGAGAGCAATAAAGAGAGAAGGAGACACCTGAAGACCTGCTTCACTGCTTATGAAGCTTCCCCCTGCAGGTGGGCTCAAAGCCAGGTTCTTCTTCACTATAATGTGAGCACTAAACTGAGAGTACCACCGCCTGGGTCCTCCGCACACTGTTCTTTCTCTTATACTATTCCCAGAGATTTGGCATTGGATTTCTGACTCTCCTGGCTCAGGATGAACTTTCAAACTCTTTGAGTGAGGCGTACTCTTAGGAATTTAAGTAGGAAGATTAATCTATTCAGACAGTATCTGAACTCAGGTCTCAAAATTCTCTTTTTGCTTATTATTCATAGCAGCAGAGTTGCAGATATCCTACCATTTACAAAATCTGAAATACAATTTTGATCTTAACTTCAAGTTCACAATTCCTAAAGAATAAAAGAGATTTTGAAGTGGTCCAGGAGGTGGTGGACTGCTAAGGCACTAGACTCTCAAGCATGAGGTCCTGAGTTCAATCCCTGGCAGCACATGTACCAGAATGATGTCTGGTTCTTTCTCTCCTCCTATATTTTTTATTAATAAATAAATAAATAAAATCTTTTTTGAAATAAATAAGAGATTTTGAATACAAGGCAAATTCAGGGTACAAGTAGGATTATTCAATACAAGATTGTTGCTCTTTTGTGTGTGTTTTAATTTTTTTTAAGTTTTTAATTTATTTATCAAATGGAAACACTGACAAAACCATAGGATAAAAGGGGTACGATTCCCACCACAAGAGCTCTATATCTCATTCCCTCCCGATAGCTTTCCTATTCTTTAACCCCATGGCAGTATGGACCCAGGGTCACCATGGGGTACAGAAGGTGGAGTCTGGCTTCTGTAATTGCTTTCCCACTGTCATGAGGAACAGGTTGTTCATACTCCCAGCCTCTCTCTTTCCCTAGTGGGGCAGGGCTGTTCAGGAAAATACGATTGGCACCATGGTAACATCTGGAACCTGGTGGCTCAAGAGAGTTAACATATAAAGCCATACAAATTGTTGATTAATCATGAGCCTAAAGGCTGGAATAGTGCAGATGTTTGGGGTCTCCATTTTGGAAATAGTTAGTAGGTCTATTTTAGGTATATTCCAAAGGGCCCATGACTTGATTAGTTTTTGCCTGAGCCTGATGTCTGATAATGCAGATGGACCCAGGTTCTTGTCTGGGGAGACAATGTGATGGCTAGATGGCTAGAAAAAGGGCTAGAAGGCTGGATCAGCTTTCCCATATTTTTTCTTTTCTCAAATATGGGAAAAGAGCAATACAGTCTGTACTAGCCAAAACCTGGAAGCATCCCAGGTGTCCAACAACAGATGAGTGACTGAGCAAGTTGTGGTATATATACCCAAAGGAGTACTACTCATGTTAAAAATGATGATTTCACCTTCTTCACCCCATCTTGGATGGAGCTTGAAGAAATCATATTAAGTGAGATAAGTCAAAAACAAAAGGATGAATATGGGATGACCTCACTCACAGACATAGGTTGAAGAACAAGATCAGAAGGGAAAACAATAAGCAGCACTTTGGACTGGAGTTGGTGTATTGCACCAAAGTAAAAGACCCTGGGGTGGGGGTGGGGGAGGGTTCAGGTCCTGGAACATGATGGCAGAGGAGGACGTAGTGGGGGTTGAATTGTTATGTGGAGTACTAGGAAATGTTATGCATGTACAAACTACTGTGTTTTGCTGTCTGTCAACTGTAAACCAATATACCCTCAATAAATTAAAAAAAAAAAAAAAAGAAGAAAAAGGAAATGTGCCATCTGAAATGCAGCTAGCCCTATGTGTTAGCAAAGATCTCACCAGATTAGAGGAATTGGGAGGTTGGTATCTCAGGCTTGCCGTGCCTGGAGACAATCTGCAGTACAAGTCAGTAGCTGCAGAACATGGTATGGCAGCACTGGTAGCACTGATTTTAGTTGAGGTCAACAGAGGCAATACAACAGGGTAAGGCATCAGAGAGAAAAAAACATCAAAAATTGTAAGCACGGGTTCCAGGGCTAGAAGAAATACAGATTTTAAAGAAAATGGGGAGAGTTCCTTGTCTTCAAATAATCTACTAATAACATCTTAGATACTGACAGAGTCAAATGGCCTAAGGTTGTTGGTAACTTAGGTAATATATATATATGCAAATATATATGTATATATGCAAATATATTTTTAGAACTGCTTAAAGCATTTAAGCCCAATGTCAGAACTTGATCATCTTACAAACCTGAGACATTAAGTAGTTAGGCTAAAGAATATATGTATACTCAGATGTATGATCTAGACAGAGAGCTGGAAGTATTAAATCTATTTTTCACCTGAAGTTTCAGTGCTTCTATGGATGTCTCAGCTGTAGTTGGTAAGGTTTTTTTAAGACTGATAGTTGTAATCCACAACGACCCTGGATCCATACTCCCAGAGGGATAGAGAATGGGAAGGCTATCAGGGAGGGGTTGGGATGTGGAGATCGCGTTATGGGAATTGTGTAGAACTGTACCCCTCTTATTCTATGGTTTTGTTAATGTCTCCTTTCTTAAATAAAATTTAAAAAAAAGACTGATAGTTGTAGATACTTGTTGTTTTGGAGGGAAATCTGGACTATCCGCCCTTACTCTATGGCCACACCATGGTCAAATGTATCTCCTTCTCTCTCCCTATTTCTTTTTTTTAAAAAATTTTTTTATAAAAATGAAACATTGTCACTCTGGTACATGTGCTGCCAGGAATTTAACTTAGGACTTCATGCTTGAGAGTCCAATGCTTTATCTACTGCATCATCTCGCGGACCACTCCTTTCTTTTTGATATTTTTACTTATTTTAGATAGAGACAGAAATTGAGAGTGGAGGGAGAGAGAAACATCTGCAGCATTATTTCACCACTCATGAAGAATCCCCACTGCAGGTGGCTACCCAGACTTGAACCCACGTCCTTGAGCAATCAATCTAATGTGTTATCTACTGAGTGTGCCACCTCCCAGTCCCTTACCTTTTTTTTTTCTCTTTCTTCTCTTTTTCCCTTTTTTTTTGTTTATTTGTTTTGGCTTTTGCTTTTGTTTATTTTGTGGGCCTGGCAAGACAGCAGACCTGGGGGCTTGCCTGCCTACTTGACCATGTGCACCACCCAGGCTCAAACTCGGCTCTACCACATGGCAAGAGGGGGAGGGAGTGTAGGAGAAGTTCTGTGGTATCTTTCCCTCTCTTCCTCTCTCTCTCTTTTACTATCTTATCTGAAAAGCTGACCTAGAGTGGTGAAGCCTTGGCGATGAAAGAAAAAAAAAAAGCACCATTCATCTTGGAAGCAGGGAGATATCCTACCAGCTAGGGTACTGGCCCTGCCACTCCTGCAGCCCAGGTTTCAAACTCCAGCACCACATGGGGGTGTCATAGTTCCAGGGCAGCTCTGATCTATCTGTATGAAAAAATAAATAGGTAGCACACCGGGTTAAGTGCACACAGTACCAAGCACAAAGACCTGTGCCAAAGATCCCGGTGTGAGCACCTGGCTCTCCCTGTGGGGGGAGGGTTGCCTCACAAGTGGTAAAGCAGGTCTGCAGGTGTCTTTCTTTCTTTCCCCCTCTCTATCTGTCCTATCCAATAAAATTTTAAAAAAGGAAAAGAAAAAGAAAAGAAAAATGGCTGTCAGGAGCACTGAGTCCCAGCGATAACCCTGGAGGCAAAATAAAATGATTTATTTTCATTACAGAGGCTAGAACAACACTCAGCTCTGGCATATGGTCATGCTGGGGATTGAACCTGGGGCCCTTGGGGCCTCAGGTATGAGAGTTTGGAACACTATCAGAGTGACCTTTGTGTGTGTGGGGGGTAAAAAAATAAATAAAATAAAAATGAAACATTGACTAAACAATAGGATAAGAGGGGTACAACTTCGCACAATTCCCACCACCAGAACTCTGTATCCCATCCCCCTCCCCTGGTAGCTTTCCTATTCTTTATCCCTCTTGGAGTATGGACCCAAAGTCATTGTGGGATGCAGAAGGTGGAAGAGGTCTGGCTTCTGTAATTGCTTCCCCACTGAACGTGGGCATTGACAGGTTGATCCATACTCCCAGCCTGTCTTCCTCTTTGCCTAGTGGGGAAGGGTTCTGGGGAAGCAGAGCTCCAGGACACATTGGTGGGGTTGTCTGTCCAGGGAAGTCTGGTTGGCATCATGCTAGCATCTGGAACCTGGTGGTTGAAAAGAGAGTTAATATGTAAAGCCAAACAAATTGTTGACCAATCATGGACCTAAAGGCTGGAATACTGCAGGTGAAGAGTTGGGGGACCCTCCATTTTGTAGGTAGCTAGTAGGCATGTTTTAGTTATATTCCAAAGGGCCTGTGGCTATACTAGTGTTTTTTTTTGTTGTTGTTGTTGTTTGTCTGGTGTTTGCCTGAAATCTGATCTGCAAGTGTATCCTAATTATTGTCTGAGGAGATGATGTCATGGCTGGAAAAAGGACCAGAAAGCTGGATCAGGGAAGAGAGTAGCTCCCAAATATGGGAAAGGTGTATAAATATTGTTGACTGTAAACCCCATTGATTTGATGTGATCTGGGGCCCATATTCAGCTTAGGAGCCTATGTGACCTCTGCATCCCTGTAGATCTGAGTTCACATTCTGTGGTCATAAGTAGGAACGTTCCAAGCTGCCCCAGTATCAGGACCCATCTTCCTCAGGTGTAGCATAGAGTATGTTGTCCAGCCTCCCTTCAGAGGATGGAACACCTCTTTCTCAATTTCTATCTCTATCAAAAAGAAACAGAAAAGGGAGAAAAAGTGTATTTACTTGACAATTGCCTTATAGGTCATCATTTCCCCAGTTAATTGTTTTGGGAGCCAGGCAGTTGTGAACTTGGTAGAGCACACGCTACAATGTGCAAGGACATAAGTTCAAGGGTGCGTCCCTCCCTTCAGGCTGAGAAACTTCTCGAGTACTAAAGCAATGCTGTAGGTATTTCTCTCCTTTTCTAATCCCCCTTTTCCTTTCTATTTCTGTTTATAACAATAACAATAATAACAAATAAAATGTAAAAGTTTTTATTACATGTTTCTAACGAATTTTACCAAGAGGGATTCAGAAATATGAAATACTTGTCCATGTTGGGATTTAATAGAAATATTATTCTTGGGGGGCTGCTGATGTAACTCAGTTGTGATGCACATGCTTAGCATGTATAGTGTCCTGGGTTCATGATACAAAACAAGACAAAAAAGAACAGTGCTGTCTATTAACTGGCAAGATAGTCAACCGGAAAACTGTAAGGCGAAGAACATAGTTCTTAAATCAGTAGAAGATGAAGCACTCAAGAATTGGTTCTCCCTAGAATTTATTCATACATTTCCTTATATCCTTAAGAAGTTACAGAAAACACAAAGTGCCAAATGTAATCATCCCTTTTCTTTCAGAACCCTTTGACAACACAGAGAAGATGCATAAAAAATGTTTAGTAAACTTTATTACTTTCAAAATCTGTTAAGAATGTAGTAATTACTGGAATGTGTTAATCATATTTTAAGCAATGTGTCTTTACATTACAAAGACCTTGGTATTGGAGCAGTGGTTTTTGTCTTGAACTGAGATTTCAATACTATATTCATGCCATTTACTTAGTTTTTCAAAAGATAAAATTGTTTAAGTTACTCCTGGGAAAGGATAGCTGAACGGGCAGAGCACAAGGCTTGCAAGGCTGAGGCCTATAATTCCATCCATGAACCACATATAAGAGTGGTGCTTTGGCTTCTCCCCTGCACCCCATGTGAAATTCTTATCTCATGGGAAATTAATATTTTTTAAGTTACCCATAAGCTTGGGAATTATATTTATCTTAAACTAGATTTTCTCCTGGCATGATAACAAGTTTTTTCAATCAACAAAACTAACTTCTATTTTTATTATTAAAAAGGTTAATGGGTTTTTTAAATATATATATATTGTTTTCCCTTTTGTTGCCCCCTTCTTTTATTTTATTAGATAGGACAGAGAGAAATTGAGAGAGGAGGAGGGTTCTTTCTTTTTTTTTATTTATTAATTTTATTTTTGAGAAAGAGACACACACAGAGAGAAACACCAGAGCACTGCTCAGCTCAGGTTTATGATGGTGCAGGGGATTGAACCTGGGACTTAGGATCCTCAGGCATGAGAGTCCGTTTGCATAACCATTATGCTGTCTCCCCCCCCCTTGCCCCTTTTTATTGTCATTGATGTCGTCGTAGTTGGATAGGACAGAGAGAAATGGATAGAGAAGGGGAGACAAAGAGGAGGAGAGAAAGACAGACACCTACAGATCTGCTTCACCGCCTGTGAAGCTAATCCCCTGCAGGTGGGGAGCCGGGGCTCTAGCCGGTCCTTGTGCTTTGCACCACGTGCGCTTAAACCTCTGCACTACCGCCCGACCCCCGAGAAGGTTTAGTGTCAAGACAAACTTCTACTTAAGACATGGTGACTATATGCTTATTGAATTTATCATCAGATATTCTACAATAAGTTTTGTCAAGTACAAAAATACAAGAATCCTGTCTCCCTTCCTTGTTGCCTGAGTTTATTCAACTGATTCTTGGTTTCCTGATAAATAAGATTATAGAGTAGTTGAGGAATAAACAAGTTAAGACATGTAAAGGGTTTAGAACATGCCTATTACATTTTAAATGCTCAATTAATAGTTTGTTAAATTTTAAAATCTATTTTGTCTGTCTGTTTTTGCTTCTAGTGTTATCGCTAGGGTTCGGTGCACTTATAATCCACTGTTTCCTGGTAGCCATTTCTGTCCATCCCCCCACCCATTTTATTCGACAGCAAAGAGAGAAATTGAGAGGGGAGGGTGAGCCAAAGAACGGAAACACCTGTAGACTTATCTCACTGCTCATGAAGCTGTCCCCCCTGCAACTGGATGAGCAGGGGCTCGAAAACCTGTTCCTTGTGCAGGTCCTTGATCATAGTACTTAACCGGGTGCACCACAGCCCAGGCTATATATATATATTGCTTCCAGGGTTATCGCTGGGACTCCTGCACTATGAATCCACTGCTCCTAGAGGCAATTTTTTCCCCTTTGTTGCCCTTTTAATTGTTGCCATTGCTGTTGTATATGACAGAGAGAAGTTGAGAGAGTAGGGGAAGACAAAGAGGGGGAGAGAAAGATAGACACCTGCAGACCTGCTTCACAACTTGTGAAGCTAACACCCTCCCAACCCCACGCAGGTGAGAGGCCAAGAGGGGTTCAAACCGGGATCCTTGAGCCAGTCCTTGCGATTGGCTGGTTCCATGTGCGCTTAACCAGCTATGCTAACGCCCAGCTCCCAATATATTTGATTTTAATGAAAGAGATAGAGGAAGATACAGAGAAAGACCAGAGTACTACTCAGCTCTAGTCATTTTTTTTTTTAATTTATTAGCTTTATTTAGTTGATGGAGATAGCCAGAAATCAAGAGGGTGATAGGGAGGGAGAGATACAAGGAGACACCCGCAACACTACTTTACCACTCGCAAAGCTTTCCCCCTGCAGGTGGGGACTGGGGGCTCGAACCTGGGCCCTTGGACATTATAACATATGCGCTCAATTAGCTCACCACCCCACCCCACCCTTAGCTCTAGTTTATGATGGATCAGAGGGCTCAACCTGGGACTTTGGAGACTTTGAAAGCCTTTTTATGCTACTGCCCCTACTCGGTATGTTAATTTTTCCCGTAGTTTGGGGTAACACTTGAGTTTGAAGAGTAGTTTTACAAAACATCATCTCACTTAACTTCCCTTATTTATAGATAAAAGGAATAGGCTCAGCATCAGTAAGTGATGCACACCTAATAATTTTCTCAGGAAAGTAACCTAAGCTTTTTGACCCCTAACATAGAGCTTCTTCCATTATACTCTAATCAATGCTAAGAAAAATCAGAAGAACAATTAAAGCAGGATGGAGATGGGGAGGGAGGAAAGGAGAGAGTAGGGAAGAAAATGAGGGAGGAAAAGGCAGAAAAGGGAAAAAGAGAATGGTAAGAAGGAGGGATGGAAGGAGTGAGGAAAGGAGGGAGGAAGGATTAAATTAAGCAAACAAGGGCAGGAGAGATAACATCAAAGAAACTTTCATGCCTTAGGCACCAGAAGTTGCAGGTTCAATCTACATTTTACTGCCAGAGTGAAATAATTAACACCCTCTCCTTCTAAGTCTATATTTTGAAAAGCTGGGCCAGAGAAGCCCCTCAGCAGTATCACACATGCATAACACCCTCCACTTATCCCCCACACACAAATACTGCCTAAAAACGAACACACACAAAGATCTTTTCCAGCCAGTCAAACTTTGTCACAATTCTGATGCCTAGATTAAGATAAGTAAAATCTGTGACTATAGTTCTAGAATTTTAAAATTACTTATATGAAATATGTGGCTTACAGGTTATTAGCTGACAAACACCCCCACTGTGAATAACCACATCAAATACTTTTTGTCTCTTAACTATCAATATTAAGTAAATTTTATTTAATCAGCAGTCTGCCCAAAAGGGATATTCATTAGTTAAGAGAAAGATTGAAATCACATAATAAATTCATTAAAACTTTTGAAAATATTTTATTTATATTTCATTTCATTCAGATATTCATTTTCCAAATCTATAAGGCTATGTCTCCATTTTGAAAGTTTATTTGGAAAACTCTTTTTAAGAAGAAATGAAAAACATTTCAACAGTGATGAAATGCACAACTTTTAAATGCTACATAAAACAGTTAAATACAAACAAATAACAATGAAACATCTTTATTTAAAAACATAAAGTTATTAAAATTAATAAAAGTAATAAAATAAATAAAATTTTTCAAAACTCATCACTTTAAATACATAAAATGACATGGATTATAATGTATACAAAATAATAAATAATCATCATCTGTCATTAAGGGAAATATTTGCGTGCTTTAAAAATATTCATAATTTTAACTCAGACAAAACATTGCATAGGGACAGTGCTTCTTTTGTATTTAAAGTCTCTTTAGAGACGTTTTAAATTCTGCTTACTCTGGGCACTTCCCGGAAGAGCATCTCTTCTATATCTTGACTTTGTTGTTCCTCTACTACATTCTTCAGACCCATGATATGCACACAAACATAACACACAAAAGTCAAAACCACAGGCTGCGCGGCTACACAATCCCCTTTTCTTATATGGCTGGTATTTAGCAGGGGACTGGCACCTTGGGCAAGGTTTTATTGCTTCACCGATAAAAAGTGTTTTGGCAACCTGCAGTGAAAAAATATGCACTAAATCTTCCAGTTTCACATAAAGAATAACTTTATGTACATATAAACATGATAAACACTGACCTTAACATATTCTTCCTGTTTACTACTTAAGTGGGTATCAGATGAGTTTGCTATGGGTGTCAAAACTTCTCCCCAAGGAGAAAATGTTGAACCTTGTTCTTTCTGAGAACCTGGTGTCCTAGCCTGAGCTTGCACAGATCTTAAAGCTGATCGATTTATAAGCTGAAGTCTAGTAGCAGCATCCTCAACATTTAATATAGCCCCCTGGGGTAAAGACAAGAAGGGTCAGTATCATCAAAAGTTTTAGGACAGCTTTCTGATGCACAAGTATTTAGATGTGGAGGAAATGTCTTCACATCACTAGAGTTTTCTCCCTAAACCATCCCTCAAAGAAATAAAAAACATAAAATAAAATAAAAACTTTAAATGCTGATGATTTGCATGAAGTTGGCATTATAGCTCACCTGGGAGGAGGGTGCCTGCTTTGTCATGTTGGTAACCCAGGTCTGACTTTCACCCCCACCACACTGGGGGAAGCTTCGGTGCTGTGGCATCTTTCCCTCTTTCCCTGTCTCTACCTGAAAAAATCATCCCGGAGTGATGAAGCCTCAGTAATGACAAAGTAATAATAGTAATTTTCATGATTCATTATTTTTCAAGACATAGGTCAGCAAACTTTTCCTGAAAAGGGTCAGATACATATTTTACACTATTATGGGCCTGACAGTAGTAGCTATTCAACTGTCATTTTAGCAAAAGTAGATGTAATGAGGATGAAAAAATTCCAGTAAAATCTGCTTCACTTTAAAGACACAGATATGGCTGGGTAATATCTCAATAGTACAGCATAAGATTTGCACATATGAGATCCCATGTTCCATTCCTGCCATTATATATGCCTACGGTCTTTTATATAATAAATAAACAAACAAACAAACAGGAAACTAGCTCACACAGTAGAATGCATATTTTACCATGTGCAAGGACCCAGGTTCAAGTGCCTGGATACACACTACATGGGAGAACTATGCAAAAGGGAAGCTTCAAGAATGGTGCTATAGTGTTTCTTTCTTTGTCTGTAAAAACAGAGTCATCTGGCAGTGGTGGGAATCACACAATTACTATCCCAGTAGTAAAATATAAAAACAAAGTGATTTAAAAAAATAAAGCATTTTGGGGGAAAAAAAACTGCTAGTAAGGGGACTGGAAACTTATCTGTTAGACTGTGTTAACATGAGACACTGAGTTTGAGCCTTGTAATATATGGGAGCACCATGGTAGAGTGGTATTGTATCTCTCTCTCTCTCTCTCTCTCTCTCTCCTGCATCCTCTTCCAGTTAAAAAAAAAATCTTTTAACTGGGTGTGGGAGGGCACTCAGCAGTATCATGCATACATTAAGGCCCTGGTTTCATTCCAAGGTACTGCCTAAAAACACACATACAGTAGTAATGGACAAGATATGGTCCATAGACTGGAGCCTTGTTTTAAGCCAATGTCTAGGAAGAGGTCTATCATTTCAAAGTTTTGTTTACGGGGTATCACGGAATTCTTTAAAGATATCTTACCTTAGCCACAGGTCAGAAGAAAAATGACCTGGTTACATGAAACCAAATCTGACTAGCTTTTTTTTTTTTTAATTTTTTTTTATATTTATTTTATTTATTTATTCCCTTTGTTGCCCTTGTTTTTATTGTTGTAGTTATTACTGTTGTTGTCATTGTTGGATAGGACAGAGAGAAATGGAGAGAGGAGGGGAAGACAGAGAGGAGGAGAGAAAGACAGACACCTGCAGACCTGCTTCACCGCCTGTGAAGCGACTCCCCTGCAGGTGGGGAGCCGGGGCTCGAACCGGGATCCTTATGCCGGCCCGTGTGCTTTGCGCCACCTGCGCTTAACCCGCTGTGCTACAGCCCGACTCCCCGCTGACTAGCTTTTATAAATACCAAATACCTGATTCATTTTGACATACATGTCAAACAATTTCAATATTCTAAGAGTAAATATACATCTCTCCTCTGAAGTGGATTTCCATATTATCTAAATATCCTGCTGAGCATTATTTTCAATGATCAATTCTTCTAGTTTCGTTTTGTTAAGATTGGGGGGGGGGGGAAACCAAGTTTTGTTTTTTTTTATAAAGAGGAAACATTGATAAAACCATAGGATAAGAGGGGTACAACTCCACACAATTCCCACCACCAGAACTCCATATCCCATCCCCTCCCCTGATAGCTTTCCTATTCTTTAACCCTCTGGGAGTATGGACCCAAGGTCATTGTGGGATCCAGAAGGTGGAAGGTCTGGTTTCTGTAATTGCTTCCCCACTGAACATGGGCAAGAAAAACCAAGTGTTTTTTTTTTTTTTTTTTTTTTTTTAAAAAAAAGCAAATTGCCATTTTTTTAAATGGCATTCTTAATCACTTATCAAAATAAAATGTACTAAAGGTCAATTTTCTCACAATAGTGCTTTCTCTCACTGGACAGTCTTTATTTGCTACAATGAACTCATAACAATGGAGAGAACTAACACATGGAAAGTGATAATAGAGTAAGTATTGAAAATGAATTAGTTGGTCACACAAAATTATGTGACTAAAAACATAACAGCATATACATAAATGTAATGGGTGAATACTGGCTTTGAGAAATTAAGATGAATACAGTTGAACTTAATCTCTCAATAGACCCCTTTATATTACATTTATATACATGACTTGCACACTAAGTCACCTGTACATGACATAAGAATACACTGAAAGAGAATACCCACTAGATTTTGATGCAATTGGTCAGCTGTGATTGTGCAAGCATAAAAAGAGAGAGAAAAGAAGAGAAAAAAGAAAAATAAAAGAGCTATATTGTTGAATAAATTCCAGACCTAGGGGGAATATTTTTCATTTAGCAAATATTTTTAGAATAATTAAAGATACCACGTGAATAAAACAGTCTAATTCCTGTCCTCCTATAGCTTATATTATGTGCTCCTACCTGTGAAATACACGAAGCAAAGCACTGAACAAAACTACCTGTTAAGAGCATCAGCATTATTTCAAAACATAGTCATCATAACATTACCAGAAACTAATTAAATGTGAGAGTGGAGTCATCTTATGGTTGTTTTTTTCCATGATTACTAGAAAATGATGAAGAACACAGTAGGCATAGGGAAACAGCATAATGGTTATGCAAAAGACTTTGAATGGCTGAGGCTCTGAAGCCCCAGCTTCAATCCTCTGTAGGACCATAAGCCAGAGCTATGCAGTTCTCTAGTTAAATAATAACAGATCAATATAATAATAATAACTTAAATCCAGTAAAAAAAAAAAGCAAGTGAGCTTACAAAAAAAATAACAACAACCAGACTGTGTCTTGGACTCTGAAAATGGTTTGGCCAGGGTGGGAGTGGGAGGGTTAGGGAGAGACACAGAACTTTGGTGAAGGGTGTGGTGACTTACATGTATCATGTGTGGGTATAGAAATACTCCTGAAATTAGGTAATTTTAGAAACAATGTTAAATCACTAATAAAAGTATTTCAAGTTAAGTTGTAATATTCTAGTTATAATGCTCATTCTCACTGCTGCAAAGCAATAAAACTAAGTGAGAGGTTATAGAATTAACTTAGTCACTCTACGAAAACAAACAGTAAAATAACAATAAAGAAATACTATTTAGTAAGATTCTATTACAAATGACTGATTGGTCCCTTCTATCTTTAATACAGGAGCTCTAGGTATAAGAAAACTCATATGCTATACAAATGTGAGGAAGCCATCAAATAATTTTGTTTTAGACGGGGCTAGGCAACATCAACAATGGCAATAATGACCGCAACGAGGCTGCAACAACTAGGGCAACAAAAAGGGGAAAAAATGGCCTCCAGGAGCGGTGGATTCATGGTGCAGGCACCGTGCCCAGCAATAACCCTGGAGGAAAAAAAAAAAGTGATGATCAGGGCAGTCGGGCAGTAGCTCAGTGGGTTAAGCGCAGGTGGCACAAAGCCCAAGGACCGGTGGAAGTATCCGGGTTTGAGCCCCTGGCTCCCCACCTGCATAGGAGTCGCTTTACAGGCAGTGAAGCAGGTCTACAGGTGTCTATCTTTCTTTCCCCCTCTCTGTCTTCCCCTCCTCTTTCCATTTCTCTCTGTCCTACCTAACAAAGACATCAATAACAACAACAATGATAAAAAAACAAGGGCAACAAATGGGAAAACAAGTAAATATAAAATTTTTTTTAAAAAGTGATTATCAGAAAAACAAGGAAAGACTATTGATTTATGAATAATGACTTGAAGGATTCTTTTTTAGAGAACATACATGAAGTGCATAGAACTAAAAATTTAATTACTGATAAGTGTTTGCTTAAAACAACTGTCTATTAAGCCTGTCCTTAGTATGAAGGGCAGGAGTATAAATATATATATATATGGAAGAGAATAATATCTTCACTATTATAAGCACGCAGAATCAGCAGCTAAGACAGTAATTAGCCAGGAGCTGTGAGGTAAGAAGGTAATTTTTTTCTTAAATGTAAACTAAATGTCATCATTATAAATAGGCTTGAGTTTATTACTGACACTAGTTATCAGTCACCAATATTTCTATGTAGTGAAAAACTCATCAATCTCTATCTAGGTGTTTATACTTTCTATACTACTATACAATCTCAACTACGTATTCAGTTAAATGACAAATTTTAACCTATAATGGCATTACCTATTTTTTGTTAGACCAAGAAGAAGAAAGTGAATTTTCAGGGGTTTGGTAATGAAGCCTAGGGCCTAACAGTTGAATATAAAGCCAAACATGGGTGCCAGAATATCTGATGTCTGCTACACAAAGTAGTGTCCCTGATTAATCAGCTTCACAAGCACTTTTTTTTCTTCCTAACTTCAAAGCTAGGCTTCAAATCTTTAAGGAATTACAAGTTTATGATTCCTTATCTATATTAGTTTGTCACTGTCATAAATTCATTTCATTGATATTTATGCATACTTGTGTTTTAGAAAAGTAGTATATTACCTCAGAATTAACCCATAGGTCTTCCTATATATTGTACCATCTGCTGAAACACTTGTCTTCCTCTGCTATTCCATTGTTCATGCCTCAGCTGAGATATACTTATTGAGAAGCCTTCTTAGAATCCCAATTATTAAATACTTCTTTTAAAGTTCTACTAGTACTAACTCTAGACTTCCCCTTATAGTAATTACTTGTTTGCCTGATCAACCACAGGATGTGATTCCCAGGACAGTACTCACATGCAGGGACCATGTAAGAAATGTTCACCATTGTAATCTGAACAACCAGCACATAATGGCCACTTGAAACAATAGGTTAGAAAATGCTATATGGATATATCATTATGAATAGGACCCATCATATTATTAGATTCAAAATGTCATAAAGGGATTAAAAAACAGTACAAAAAATGTCATGAGCATCATGTACACTTAAAACAATACCCAACAAGATGTTCTTGATATTAGTCTACTCCACTTATAGACCAGATAAAAATGTAGTCTGGAAAAGTAAGAATTTATTAGTAAATGGTAGTAAAAGAAAAAGGTTAAAAGGAAGCAGTCAGGGAGGTGGCTCAGTAAAAGTACTGGCTATACATGCATGAGATCCCAAATTCCATCCTGGGTACTACATGGGGCAAAGCAATGCTACCATTCTCTCCCTCATGTTAAATAAGTATTTTACTTCTTTTTTTTTTTTTGTCTCCAGGGTTATCACTGGGACTCGATGCCACTGCTCTTGGTGGCCATTTTTTTTTCCATTGGATAGGAGAGAGAGAAATTGAGAGGAGGGGAAGATAGAGAGGGAAAGAAAAAGAGAGATACCTGCAGACCTGTCTACCTGCTTCACTGCTTGTGACGCATCCCTCCCTGCAGGTGGGGAGCTGCAGGACTTGAACAGGGATACTTGCCCAAGTCTTTGCACTTTGTACTATGTGCACTTAACCTGGTGTACCACCACTTGGCCACTCTATTTTTTCTTCTTTCTCCTAGGGCTTTGTTGGAGTTTTGTGTCTTCACAATTTCACCAATCCTAGCAGACTTTTTTTTTTTCCCCCACAGAGCAAGAGGGAGAGAGAAACAGAGAAAAGGAAAAGAAACACCACAGATCTGTTTCACTATTGGTGAAGCTTCCCTTTCTCATAGTGTTCCCACATGGCAGTTCAGGGCTTGAAATAGAGACCTTACACATGGCAAAGTACGTTCTACTATTAAGCCATTTCTCAGCCCCATAAATACATTTTAAATGTGTGCTAAAAAAAAAAAAAAAAAAGCAAGAGGAAAACCAAGTTAGGTTGTGCAACAAAATGAGATATTTATGCAGACCTGTTTTAGAAAAGTGGTATATTACCTCAGAGTCTGTTTTCAGTTGTGCCATATAATGTTTCCTCCTCTTATTTGCATTTTTATCTTGAACAATAATTTCACGCCAATCTTTGCTCACTTTCCACATGCTATAACAAAAAGATAAGTCTATATTATTTATATTCTCAAAAAAGTTGTTTTTAAAAGATTGTGGACACTAAAAATCCTGGCCACCTTAGCGAACAAAGGCTGCTGGGGGCAAGTTGGGCTGGGGAGGTCAGTGAGGCGAGAGTAGAGTAGTGGTGGCAGATATGATAGGAAGGGGTGAGCCTGGTTCCAAATGTAGCCCCAGATGAGCCTGCAGTATTTTCCTATATGATCAGGTCCTATTACTGGCAACACCAGACTGGCCTAAGAGGATTATGAAAATGTGTATGGAAAGCAGCACCTGGAGGCCAGGTTTAGGGGCAGCTTGAGGTCAGAGGGGACCTTGTCTGTCCTGTCAGTGAGCCCTGGTTCCTGAAAGCTAGACCACTGCACAATCAAACCAGGTGATAGTGCATGTTCCAAGACAAAAAAGAAAGAAATAGAGAGAGAATAAAGAAATAAAGAGAGAGAGAGAGAGAGAGAAAGGAAGGAGGGAAGGAAGGAAGGAAGGAAGGAAGGAAGGAAAGAAGGAAAGAGACAGATGAAAAATAAAATTGTGGCCATAAAATCTTAAACCTAAAAATTTGCATTAAGAATGTCACTTAAGCTGGGAGTCGGGCATAGCTCAGCGGATTAAGTGCATGTGGCGCAAAGTGCAAAGACCAGCATAAAGATCCCGGTTCGAGCCCCCAGCTCCCCATAGGCAGGGGAGTTGCTTCACAGGCAGTGAAGCAGGTCTGCAGGTGTCTATCTTTCTCAACCCCTGTCTTCCCCTCCTCTCTCCATTTCTCTCTGTCCTATCAACAACAATGACAGCAATAACAACAACGATAAACAAGAGCAACAAAAGGGAAAATAAATGTAAAAAAATATATTTAAAAAAAAGTCACTTGATATATCTTGTTTCATATTGTTTCACCATATAAGGAAATTCCTATTGACAATTAAATTATGGTGGTTGCAAAAACAGCTCAACTGGCAGTATCAGATTTGTATGCCTGAGGTTTTGGGTAATGCCTAGTGTGGTACTCTGGCCTTTCTCCTTTCTGTCTCATGTGAAACTCTCTCTTATATTAAGAGAAAGAAAAAATTACTTATGTGTCCCAGGAAGAGGTACACCCATAGAGAGCTAGATCCCTGACACCATATCTCTTACTGTGTCAATAAATATTTAGAAATTAAATTAAGCCATTGTTACACTGATAGATCTTATAAACAGTATAAGAAAAAAACATAGTTTCATATAATGCTGATATGCACTCACTGGGAGATAAGAGTACTTTCAAATGTGATACTAAAATCCAAACTTTGGAACACAGAGCCAAGGGGACAGCATCAGTGGTAGTGTCACAGACTTTTATGTCTGAGATACCAGAGGTCCCAAGCTCAAACTCTGGTACCACCATAACTGCTCTGTGAAGAAAGAAAAGAAAAGAAAGAAAGAAAGAAAGAAAGAAAGAAAGAAAGAAAGATGTAATAGTCAAATAATTATCAGATTTTGAAAATCAATTTTGCTATTACTGAATTTAAAATCTTTGTTCGGCATGGCCATAGCTCACCCAATAGAATGAATACTTTACCATGTGTGAAGCCCTAAGACTGAGCCCCGGCTCCATTGGTACACCATAAGTGGCACCAATGGAGCTCCACAGATATTAAAGCTGTGCTATGTTGTCTCCCCTCTTTTCTCTTTGTCATCTCTTCCAAATAAAGAATGAAAAAACAGTCTGTGGTAGTGGCATCATGTATATGTATAGCTCTGGCACCACACCAAAAATACATTTAAAATAAAATATCGTTTAGGCTGGGAAGACATCACAACAGCTATGCAAAAGACTTTCATTATGCAAAAGAATTTCATGCCTGAAGCTCCAAAGTCCTGGGTTCAATCCCCAGTAACACCCTAAGCAGTGTTCTGGGGGAAAAAGGGGGTTAAAAACAAAACCTCTCATTTTAGTTAGACACAAAACAACCCTTCATTGGAAGCATTAACTGTCAAATACTACCATAAGTAGCTACAAAGTTCCTATTTTATTAACTAAAATTTATGAGAACAAACCAGCTAAAGAAAAAAGCACAATATAGAGTGAGAAGAGAGCTCACCCAGGAAACACAAACCACCATGCATGAGGACCTGGGTTTGAACCTCTGGCTTCACAGGGAGCAGCAGGGCACCAGGGAGAAGCTGCACAGTATTTTTCCTTATGTCTCTCCTCCTTCTCTCACTTCCACTCTTTGTCTATCCCTCTGCCCCCTCTGTTTCTAATTATCTTAAGTTAAAAAGAAAAGTAAATCCACCAGGAATAGTGGAATCATGCAGTTGTTAGGCTCGGTGGCAAATAAATAAAGGGGTGGGCAAATAGCATAATGGGTATGCAAAAAACTTCCATATCTGAGGATCTTAGGTCCTAGGTTCAATCCCCAGCACCACCGGAGCCAGAGTTGAGCAGTGCTCTGGTGTCTATCTCTTTCTCTCTGTACCTCTCTCTTCCCCCTACACACACATAATAAAATATTATACAATTAAAATTAAAATAAATAAATGGGGGCCAGGCAGTGGTGCATCTGGTTAAGCTCACATACAAGCCCCTGGACCCCACTGCAGGGGGACAGCTTCACGAGTGGTGAAGTAGAGCTACAGGTGTCTCTCTCTCCCCCTTTCTAGCTCTCCCTCCCCTCTTAATCTCTCTCTGTCTCTACCCAGTAGTAAATAAATAAAGCTAAAAAGTAAAAGAATATAAATTTAGGGTAGGGGAGATAGCATAATGGTTATGCAAACCGAGTCTCATGCATAAGGCTCTGAGATCTCAGGTTCAATCCCCCACACCACCATAAGCCAGAGCTGAGCAGGGCCCTGGCCAAAAAAAAGGGGAATATAAACTTACATTCAGGAATGGCTTATTTCTCAACAACTTGTATTAAATGTTCAAGAGGTAACCCCTGAATAATGATAATAATATTGATCTGGTCCCTTTTATATAAATAAGTCTCTTACTATAAGTTAACGAATCATTCAAAGGGAATAAGGTCAAAAGGCTGATAGAAAAAAAGTCACTTGTGGGGCCCAGCGGTGTCACACTAGGGTTAAGCACACATATAACTAAGCTCAAGGACCTCTGCAAGGATCTAGGTTGGAGCCTCCAGCTCCCCACCTATGGGGGGGACGCTTTACAAGTGGTGGAGCAGGTGTCTATCTTTCTCTCTCCCTCCCTAACTTCCCTTCCCCTCTCAAATTTCTCTCTGTAGTTCAGAATGCATTTATATTATCAATGCTTGATCCTGGTAATGTGAAAGATTATGGCCAGTTAAGATGGCAGTAGTTAGGCACTTGGGTTGCTTCCAGGTTTTAGCTATTACAAATTGTGCTGCTATACAGAAGTCAGACATTCTACCTTCTGCATCCCACAATGACCTTGGGTCCATACTCCCAGAGGGATAAAAAATAGGAAAGCTATCAGGGGAGGCAATGGGATATGGAGTTCTGGTGGTGGAAACTGAGTAGAGTTGTACCCCTCTTATCCTACGGTTTTGTTAATGTCTCCTTTTTTAAATAAATAAAAAAATTAAAACAAAAGATAGCAGTAGTGCAGATACTCACTATATAGTTTATTTTCCCCCATTAGTGAGCAAGGTTGTGTCGTTTTTTTCTTCATCTATCTGATAAAAGGTGTATATAGGAGGTTATAAAGAGAAAATGCCAACGGAAATGGCTTGGTAGATGGAAAACTGGTGGCGTGGCACTGACAATTTAAGAATAATCTAGTATAGAGGAATGAGTAGGAGTGGCAATTATTAAAATATGACTAAATACTAACCATTCTCACAAGTGAGTACTCAAGAGCATCACCAAAACCCCTAATATATAAAAATTCCTATAATTTTTATATATTCCTGATTAAGCATTCACATTACAGTGTGCAAGGACCCAAGTTCAAGCCCCTGGTCTCTACCTGCATGGGGAAAATTTCATGAATGGTGAAGCAAGGCTGCAAATGTCTGTCTCTTTCCCTCTCTATCTTTCCTTGCTCTCTCAATTCTTCTCTCTGTTCCATAATAAATAATTAAATAAATATTTAAAAAATAAAAATTCTTGCATCTCAGCTAATTCCCTAATTTCAAAACAAATATTTTATCTCATTCAGTTTTAAAGGCACACACTGTCTTATTTTATCTTGTGCTATAACAAATACAATCCTAATAAAATCTAAACCTAAATAAGAGCTTGTAGGTGTGCTGCAGAATAAACTCACAGGTAGGATACCTGCTTTGCCCTGCTTAAGACCTAGATCTGAGCTCTAGAACACTATTTCAGGAGTGTCACAACCCTGAAAAGAAGCTCCTGTGTGTGCTATCTCCTTCCTTCTACCTGAAAAATTGGCTGGGGAGACAGTATAGTGGTTATACAAAGTAACTTCATACCTGAGGTTCCATGGTCCCAGGTTCAACCCCCAGCACCACCAAAGGCTGGAGTTGAGCAGTAATCTGGCAAGAGGAGGAGGAAGAGGAGGGCAAGAAAAAAAGAGAAAAAAGGAAGAGTTGGCCCTCAATACTGAAACTGAACATGCTCTACCCCCCAAAAAAAAGTTTGTATGAAAATGCTGTATAAAAATTAGAGAACTCAACTGTAGGCCTTTCTCCTAATGTCTCTACTTCCTAGAGTGACTTCTCATCTCAAAATATGAGACTAGATACCTCAGTAGATCTCCAGACTTTCTATGAAATTATATAACTTTCTATGAAATTATAGACATTTTATGAAAGTCTATAATTTTCTACAATAGCCTACAATAAATGTATGGAGGAAATATAATGATGGACTTTAACAGTAGTAGTCATAAAAACAGCAAGAACTTTGAATCAAATTCTTTTTGGGGGGGAGGGAGTGTGTTTCTAGGGCCTTGAACATGTGCTGTTTCAAGTAGTTCCAAGCCAAATTTTTTTAAGGGGGTTGGCACTGTACCGGGGCTTGGCACACTGCTCCCAGTGAACTTTTTCCCTGAAAAAAAAATGAAGACAGATACAGAGAGGGAGAGAGAGAAGAGTATCATAGCACCTCTCTACCATTCATGAAGTTTCCCCTGGCTGTGCACAATGCTCCTTTGTGGTGCTAAGGCTCAAACCCAGGTTCTCAATGATTTATTGGTTATCTCCTGGACCTCTGTCAATCTCTTGCCATAAACCTAAAAACAGAGGTTCAGGGGCCAGGTGGTAGCACACCAGGCTAAATGCACATAGTGCAAAGCGCTAGGACTGGCTTAAGGGTTCCAGTTAGAGCTCCCCTCCCCCATTCCTCACCTGCAGGGTGGTCACTTCACAAGCAGTGAAGCAGGTCTGCAGGTGTCTATCCTTTTCTCTTCCTATCTCCCCTCTTCTCTTAGTTTCTCTCTGTCCTATCCAACAGCAGCAGCAGCAGCAGCAGCAGCAGCAACAACAAGAACAACAAGAACAACACCAACAACAATGGAAAAAAAAAATGACTGCCATGAGCAGTGGACTTGCAGTGTAAGCACCAAGCCCCAGTGATAACCGTGGAGGCAAAAAAAGAAAAAAAAACTAAGTCTAACATGTCTTTCTCTAACCACCATCTAGCATAAGTCCTGTTCCACAAGGCTTCCCTCCTTGGTTATGGTATTCCTAAGTCTTATCTTCTGATAGTCCTAAACTCTCCAACACTGCCAGCAGGAGCACAGTCTTATTTTAGTCCTTCTGACCCCAGCTCCCACTTTCAATCCTCTTAAATGTTTTCTCTTTAATTATGTAGTAATTATAAAATTTCTTTGAACACAATTCTTCAGTTGCTAATCCTTGAAATTCCCCCAAAGTAATTAACTTCCACTGCTGAGTCAGCAGTGAAAACTAAATAATCCATACTCCCTTGGTCCATGGCAAAAGCAAAGCCTAAAATGAAAGCTAATCATTATTACTGAATTCTACAACTTAGATTAAATAACTAAATGCTATTCTTTAAGTGTTGTCCTTTTGTGAACAACACAATGCTTTACAGTATTTCTACTCGAGTCATAATTTAAGAAAATTTGGGGGCCAGGTGGTGGCGCACCTGGTTGAGCACACGTTACTATGCTCAAGGACCCAGGTTTGAGCCCCCAGTTCCCACCTGCAGGGGGAAAGCTTCACGAATGGTAAAGCAGTGTTGCAGATGTCTCTGTCTCTCTCCCTATATCCCCCTACCCTCTCAATTTCTGGCTGTCACTATTTGGTAAATAAATAAATAATAAAAAAGAGAGGGAGAATTGGCAATGTCTACAAAATTTTCAAAAAAAGAAAATTTAAAATCCCACAGTAGTATGTAAGCAATTAAATAGTAATTATCTTTTTTTTTTTTTTTTTGCCTCCAGAGCTCTGTGCCTGCACCACGAATCCATTGCTCCTGGAGGTTATTTTTTCCCCTTTTGCTGTCCTTGTTATTTTATCATTGTGGTTATTATTATTATCATTGTTGTTGGCTAGGACAGAGAGAAATGGAGAGAGTAGGGAAGGCAGAGGAGAAGAGAAAGATAAGACACCTGCTTCACCACCCGTAAAGCGACCCCTGCAGATGGGGAGTTGAGGGCTCGGACAAGGATATCCTTACGCCAGTCCTTGCACTTTTAGACATTTGCAATTTGTACCATGTGCACTTAACTCACTGTACTTCCACCCGATCCCCAGTAATTATCTTCTATATAATGAAATTTGCCATTATGAAAATTTTAAGTTCATCTTTTGGAAATGCTCCTCCCAGGACTAGGTGGTTTCATAATCATTACAGTGCATGAGTTACAGTGTGCAAGGACCAGAGCTCAAGCACACAGTTCCAACCTGCAGGGGGAATGTCTAATGAAAAGTGAAACAGTATTTCAGGTGTCTCTCACTTTCTCTGTCCATCTCCTCCTTCCCTCTCAATTTGTCTCTATCCAGTAAAAAGATATTAAAAATAAAAAAAAAGAAACTCCCTTCCCAAATGACAGTGACATGGTGATATGAATGTCATCCAAAAGAACACTGCACTGTTGTTTTAGTGCAAGCTTTGAAGTAGAAAAAACTATTCTGATAAGTTCTTCTAGGAAGTTTACTAAACCACTTTTGATAAAGTTTAAGGCAGAAAGAGAGAGATAAAACAAAGAATAAACAGGACTTTTCAATTCATAGAAAAGTTTTCCAATATAAAATAGTTTTATTTCAGAAAAAAATAAATCTTACCTGCATAGGGTTTCTGCAGTCAAGGAATCTAAGACCATAGCAAGAATGTGCTTTAAATTTCTATATTTTAATTCTGTTAAGATGTCCAGCTTTTCTATACCCATTTTCTTGCCAATCAGTCCTGCAAGCACACACTGCAATACAGTTATTTCCCCCATATCCCCTTCTTCTAAGAATTCATGTGCACTGCTATCCTGAATTTTTTTCCTTTTACTTCTCATAAAGAGCTCATGCATTAACTGCAGTGCTGGGGTGTTTGATAAATCCTTAAAACTCAAATCCCCACTCTTATCACTGCTTAACTGACTTTCTGAGGTGTCTGAAGGTGCTGCTGGTGTTGTTACAGAACCAGACTGAATAGTATGCTTTTCCTCTTCTGTTTCAGATTGTGAGCCTTGCTCCCGAAGGGTGGAGAGTCTTCTCAACCTTAGAAGGTGCCTTGACTTTCTTACAGTATCTCCCACTTTGAGACTTGCCTTACGTTTCTGCAGTAGTTCTTCAAAAGAACCCTCCTGATCAGAAACAATATCTTTTGATCTATCTAAGCAAAGTGAGTTAAAACCACTGTCTTCAGGAGTTGAAATATTAACTCTCACTTCAGCTGAAGGAGAAAACCTTTGCCTCACATTAAATTTAGTATTTGTTACATTACTTATTGGAGTCATAAATATGTCCTCATCCCTTCCACAAGTTGGTTCATTAACAGAGGAGCCCAGACATTCAGGGTATGTATTCTCATCATTAGCAGATAGACTGCTATCACTAAAGTCATGTGTGACAGAGTCTTTAGAACTATTGCCCTGAATTGGAGATAGACTGTCAACTTCAAATAGGCTACAGTCATCTTTGGAATCATCAACTGTGGAAGTCTTCTGTTGAGAAAAAATGAGTCTCAATTTTTGATTATTGGAGGTTGTTTCTTCTGTTTTTACAGTGCTAAGAACTAAAGGACTAAAATTACTCTGCCTTGGAAAACTGAAAGTACTGCTTGTTTCTAAGTGGAGAACTTGGCTTACATTACTTTCTAGACAATCATTTTGAGATTCAAATTTCTCCTTCACACAATCAAAAGACATTTCCAACCTTCGACGGCGTGGTAAAAACCTTCTCCCACTGATTTTAGGAGTATCACAGAGTTTTGGAATTGCATTATTTTCTTTTGCAGGGGAGAAAAATCTTGTTTGAATAGAAGACTCTAAAGGATATGCTAAGCCTGGATTTGAAGTTTCAGGTTGTTCACAGAGTAGTGTTGGGCTATTTCCTTTCTGTTCAAAACATTCCTTATCTGTATTATCAAAACTATAAGATTTTGACAATTCACTGTAGCCACTATCTTGAAACGAGGATGCAGAACAAAACTTTCTAAAGCTAGAGTCCTTGAAATTGATAGTAGGAAAGTCCACCTCATTTCCTTCTCTGGTGCAAGCTTGACTTGGATGTATTTCTGACATCTTCGAAATCTCTAATTCTACAAAGAAAAAACAAATTTCACTCTTCCTTTGAAAGGAGTACTTTGGTCATTACATCAAAATACATTATTTGTTATGAGTATAGAAAAGTATGGAAAGTAAAATACAAAAAAAATAGAAATTACTCAAGTCCAGGTGGTGGCACACCTGGTTGAGTGCACATGCTACAATGCACAAGGACCTGACTTCAAGCCCCTGGCCCCCACCTGCAGGGGGAAAGCTTCACAAGTGGTAAAGCAATGCAGGGGTCTCTCTACTTCTCTGTCTCCCCATTCTCCACTTGATTTCTGTCTCTACCCAAATAAATACATAAAGAAAGTAATAGAAACCTTTATGTAATAATTTTTATAAAAACTATATAATATATTCAGTTTGTACCTTACTTACAACTTATGGACATTATAAAAAACAAAACTTTCTGGTTACTTGACTAAGTATAGTGTAAGCACCATACACAAATATTTCTTTGAATCACACTTGATTAAAAAAAAAAACTGGTAAATTGATTTTAACAGCACTGAAGTATATAGTGCATTTTCAGCATTCTAATTTGCACTGGTCTCCATCTAATGGATATTTCTTTTCTTCTAAAAACTTAAATAATTTTGGGAGTCAGGCACTAGCGCAGTGGGTTAAACGCAGGTGGCACAAAGAGCAAGGACTGGCAAAAGGATACTGGTTCAAGCCCCTGGCTCCCCACCTGCAGGGGAGTCGCTTCACAAGTGGTGAAGCAGGTCTGCAGGTGTCTGTCTTTCTTTCCCTGTCTTCCCTTCCTCTCCCCATTTCTCTCTGTCCTATCCAACAACAACAACATCAATAACTACAACAATAAAAAAAAAAACAAGGGCAACAAAAGGGAATAAATAAAATATTAAAAAAAAAACTTTAAAAATTTTAAAGAGAGAGAACTAGAGCATCACTCTGGCACATGTGCTGCCAGCGATCAAACTCAGGACCTCATGCCTGAGAGGCCAGCTCCATCTACTGTACCATCTATCTCTCAGATCAATCAGATGAATATTTTTTATTTAATTTTTAAAATATTTTTATGTATTGGATAGATGAAAGAAAGAGAGGGAAGGGGATGACAGAGAGTAAGCGAGACAGAGAGAAACCTGCAGCACTACTTCACCACTCACAAAGTTTCCCTACTGCAGGTGGGGACCAAGGGCTCAAACCCAGGTCCTTGCACATTGTAATACGTGTGCTCAACCAGATGCGCCACCACCCGGCCTCTAGCTTGATATTTCTTCTCAAAGTCCATGATGAAAATAAAATTGCTTACAAGGCCCAAGAGATGACTCATATACCTTATCATGTGTCAAGCACTCTATCTCTAGCATTGTATGAAAGCACCAAGAACAGATCTGAGTTAAGTCTTTCTCAAAAAAAAAATTAAAAACTAGATCTGATAGCTGCTCAGCAGCATCACACATATTTAAATATATATACATATTTGAATATATATATATAATAGATATATATTCTAATAAATCACTTGGGTATATGTGGTGCTAGGGGATAAAATGACAACCTCAAGTGTGCAAGTCGTATACTCCACCATTAAGCCACCTCCCCAGATGCAATATGCTAACTTTTATATATTTTTTCACACAGTCACAAATTAGGAATCAAGTTCTTGTTTGCTTATACCTTTGATCATTTTATTTCATTTATTTTTGGTGAGAGTACTGCTCAGCTCTGGCTTAAGGTGGTGTGGAGGTATTGAACCTGGAACTTCAGAGTCTCTATCATGAAAATCTTTTGCATAACCACTATGCTACCTCCCTATCCTATGCTAAGCTTTGAAAATGTCTTTGAAAAATGTATCAAATGAGTGCTACCACTAGATTTAACTGCAATTTGGCTAGATAATTCAGGGTAATGCTACTAATAATATAGGTTGTCTCAGAAATCAAATCTTGATCTTTGGTTCACTGACAAATTACTAACACATTCTTCTTAAGCTAATCAAAGGAAATCATTGCCACAAAGATAACAGAATTGTTTTCAAATCTCAAATGTTATACTCATTTATGTCTCATTTATGTTTTGAAATAGTTTGATAAATAAGGTCCAATGGCAAGTTTGAATTCAGAAATAACAGGCAACTATTTGTGAAAAAAATAAATCTCTTATAATATTCCTGAAAATGAAAAAAAAAATTTAATTACTTGAGGAGGGAATGTTATATAGATATTACATTTGTAACAAATGACACGAGGAAGTATTTTGCTCCTTAAACTAGTATCATCATACCACTTTTTGTTATTGTTGCTATTCTTTGTTTTTGAAAACTGAATTAAATCTTTACTCAAAGGAAGCTAAATTAGTTTCTGATAGTTTCTACATCAGACACTAAAACATAAAGCAAAGAACACTTTCAAAGGAAACCAATAATGACTGGAAATAATGACTAAGTTGGCAAAGTGTTGGGCTCATATGCCTAAAGCTCCTGGTTCATCCCCAGCTCTGCATGTACCAGAATGTGCTCTGGCTCTTTCTCTCTCCTCTGTCTCATATAAAACTCTCTCATATCTAATCAAAAACTAAATCTTAAAACCAAAAAAGCAAAAAGGAGGGTGGTCCAGGTGGTGGCACAGTGGCTACAGAGCTGAGTTTACAAACCAGGGGTATCAAGTTTGATTTCCCCATTCATCACATGTGCTACAGTGATGCTCTGGTTCTTTCCCTCTGCCTCCTCTCCCCTCCGCTCTCTCTCTAGTAAATAAATAAATCTAAAAATAAAAATAAATTTTTTAAGAGGTTGATGAAATATCTCACTTGATTAATGTGCTATTTTGCCATCTGCATGACCCAGGTTCAAGTCCAGACCTCATCACATTGAAAGAAGCTTCAGGAATGTGGTCCCTTTCACACACTCTCAAAAACAAATAAACCAAGTAGAAACTGAAATGGAATTGGCATATTGCACCAAAGTAAAAGACTTTGGGGTGGGTGGGTGAGGAGAATACAGGTCCATGAAGGATGATAAATGATACAGTGAGGGTTGTACTGTTAAATGGGAAACTGGGGAATGTTATGCATGTACAAACTATTGTATTTACTGTTGAATGTAAAACATTAATTCCCCAATAAAGAAATAAATTAAAAAATAAATAAATAAATAAAAATAAAAATAAATTTAAAAAAAACAAATAAAAAAGAAAACTTGTTCTTTCGAAGTTTTCTCTAGACCAAATGTCTGGAAGAAGGCTGAGAGGTGGCACAATGCTGCTGGACTCTCAAGCATGAGGTCTCTGGCATCACATGTAACAGAATGATGCTCTGGTTCCTCCTCTACCCTACTTTTACTCTGTCTCATCAATAAACAAACATACATACACACAAATTCCTGGGAAGATAAATTATAAAAAATGGCAAGAGTACTTTATTTATACCTAAATTACATCAGTCAGATAAGAGTAAGTAGACTTAAAAAGTCAAATTGCTACTCTATCACAAAATTTCTCTATGATAGAATGTTCATTAGAAAAACATTACTAGTGCTGGGCTGGGCTGGTGGTGCAATCTGTATAATGCAAATATTACTATGAACTTGGACCCAGGTTCAAGTCCCCAGTCCCCACCTTCAGGAAGGGAAGTTTTACAAGTGGTATAACTGCAGTTCCCTCTCCTCCCCCCCCAAAAAAAAGAAGAAATGACCACTAAGAGAGTCATAGAGACTGAGCCCCAGTGATAACCCTGGTGGGAAGAGGAAGAAGAGCAGGAGGAGGAGAGGAGGAGCCACTGCTGGGTGGTGATGCACCTGGTTGAGCACACAAGTTACAATGTGCAAGGACTCAGGTCTGTCCCCACTTGCAGGGGAAAAGCTTTGAGAGTGGTGAAGCAGTGTTGCCGGTGTCTCTCTGTCTTCGTCCCTAGCACCCCCTTCCCTCTTGATTTCTGGCTGTCTCTATCCAATAAACAAAGATAATAAATTTAAAAAAGAAAAAGAAAATCAATACCACTAGGTAAAGTAAGTGCTTTTCAACATTTTAAATCCATAGTCCTTTAGTAAATCTCAAAAAACGATCCCTTCTGATCTAGATCCCCTCTGATAATTACTTCTATTTCCTGTACATGCTTACCAGACTAGATTATCTCAGTAATCTTCTTACTATTTTAAAATCTATTACATTTTAAAACAATTTTACATTTCTATGTTAGTAAGACAGGACGAATTTACTCACTAAATGCCTTCCTGATTATCCTATTAAATCAAGTAAGTTTTCACTCAAATCATTTCATTAAAATTAGGTCAAACAATTATTTTAAAAGGCTAAAACAGATCTCAAACTTCTGGAGCCGAGGGTACTGAGTAGCAGCAGCTGCATTTCTCTCCACTCCTCTCCCCAGTCAACTAAGAATATCAAAGGAGATCAACTGGGACTGCAACAAGACAGGACTAAAACTACTTTGGAAACCCACCAAATCACCGGTGAGTGCAAATAAGTGTGGCTCATGGACACAGGGGAGACCTAAGGAGAGATTCCTAGGGATAAAGCCTAGATCTATTCCCAAGGGGCTGGTAACAGTCCAGCAGTTTGCCGGTTGTGGCACCAACTCCAGTCTGTTTTACCAACAAAAAGACTGCTGAAAGGAATAGGGGACTTGCCTAAGGCTCACCAAATGCAACTGGATGTCTCCACTGCCACTGCACCTTAGAGGCTGGAGCAGCAGGCGGGAGGTGCTGTGCTAACTTGGGGGTAGGGGGGTGCCGGACAACTGTCTGGGGAAACTCAGAAGATTTATACCCTGGTGGACTAGAGGTGGGGCTGTACAGCGGGAGCCTTTCCACATTGTTCTCCTGATGAATTAGGAGACATGGTAAATAGTTACCACAGAACCCAAAGAGTACAAATGGGATTTATTTGGAAACTCAGGGCCAAGCAGTGCTGCCATCTTAGCTATGGCTGTTGGCAGAGCAGCTGAATTGAGCCCGGGGTTTTAGATCTTAGGGGCATGGAAGTGTCCACTGTGCAATCTCTCCCCCACCCTCTTTTATCTCTTGGTCAGGAGTGAGTGATTAAGCTAAAAAGACTACTTATAGGTAAAAAGCCCTCAGGATACCATAACCTACAGGGAAGAAAAAGAACATAAAAGGCTTTAACAATGCTTCAACTCAGGGACTGAGATAACACTGAAGCAACAGTTAATTTTCACAACTATGAACTTTTTTAAGAACCTCAGACACAAGCCAATCCAGGCAAGAGTGATCAGTAGATTGAAAAGTACCGAGAGAGGGATCTCATAACACACTATATACAATGGTTAAACCAAGAAGAAACACTGACGATATAAACTAGGACAAAAGCCCAGCTAAAAGCCCCCCAAAGGTAGAAGCACATAAGAAAGAGGTAAATATCCAAATGCTAATTGAGGAATTAGTCATAGGAGTAAGGAAAGAGTTTGCAAGTAAAGTCATCAGAAATGGGGAAACAACAAATGAAACTCCGAAAGAAAACACTTTCTCAAGGTGATTAGAGAGCTGAAAGCTAAAATAGCTGAGCTAAGAGCACAACTAGCTGAACAGGCCAATCAATACAGTATCAGAACAAGGTAACAAAATAGCTGAGCTACAGAAAACAAGAGGAGAGAGAGAGAATAGAATGACAGAGGCAGAAAACAGAATTAGCAAGATTCAGGACAAATTAAACTAAAAAAGAAGAGATCTCAAAAAGAGATTAAGAGATACTGAGAAAAACAACAAAAAAATATGGGATCATTTCAAAAGTAATATATGCATTATTGTTTTGCTAGAGGAAGAGAAGGAGGGGAAGAAAGCATTGTACAGGACATAATAGATGAGAACTTCTCTAGCCTAGACTACATAAAAGATATAAAGGTTCAGGAAGCTCAAAGGGTCCCAAACAGAATTAACCCAGGCATAAAGACACCTTATATTTAGAATGAAAATGAATAAGGATAAAGAAAGGATCCTGAAGGCTGCAAGAGAAAAACAGAGTCACTTACAGAAGAAAACCCGTAAGATTAGCAGCAAATTTCTCCACACAAACACTAAAGTCTAGAAGGGAATGGCAAGATATCGAGTGCTAAATAAGAAAGGATTTTGTGGTCCAGGAGTTGGCACAGTAGATAAGGATTTGGACTCTCAAGCATGAGGTCCCGAGTTCAATCCCCGGCCGCACATGATGTCTGGTACTCTCTCTACTATTATTGCTCATGAATAAATAAATAAATAAATAAATAAATAAAATTTAAAAAAAAAAGAAAGGATTTCTTGCCATGTTACAATTTGGGAATAATAGGTGATTTGTTAGAAACGAAATGGGGAATGTATATACCACTCTCTGCCCCTAAAAACAGATCATTTGTTATAATGTGTGAGAGTGTATATGTGTATGTATATCTGAGTGTGTGTGTGTGTGTGTGTGTGTGTGTGTGTGTGTGAGAGAGAGACAGAGAGTGTGAGGGTGAGAGAGAGAGAGGGAGAGAGGGAATGTGTACTGTGTATGTTTGGAGGGGAGAGAAAGGATCTGGCTCAGCCAGTAGCACCCTCACACCAAGTGCAAAGCCGGAGTTGGAGCCCTAGCACCACATGGCACCACCACAGAGCACACACAGGAGCCGCGAGGGGTGGGACTGCTCCCTGGTAGCGGGCTCTGAGGTTTCTGGGTCGCCCGAGTTCAAACTCTGGTGCAACATTAAAAAATGAATTAGATGGAGTATTGCACCAAAGTAAAAGACTTTGGGGAGGGTGGGTGGGGAGAATACAGATCCAAAAAGGATGACAGAGGACCTAGTGGGGGTTGTATTGTTATATGGAAAACTGGGAAATGTTATGCATGTACAAACTATTGTATTTACTGTCAAATGTAAAGCATTAATTCCCCAATAAAGAAATTTTAATAATAATAATAATGAATTAGATAATTTCTCCCCCAGTTGCTGTATACATATGAAGTCGTTGCAAGCATGCTTTAATTTAAAAACCCTTCATGGGTACGCTCCACTGACTTTTAAGTTTCGCGGAGCCAGCAGTCTACTACTACGGAATGGAAGCGACCTCTTCCACATTCGGCATCTAAACACCAGGCTCCTGGGCTGCCCTTCCACTGCGGTTCTGCAAAAAGCCTTTCATGCCTGAGGCGCCTGGTTCAGTCCCCCATGCCATCATCAGCCAGAGCTGAGCAGCACTGTGGTAAAAACAAATGAATAAATAATTAACCAGACTCGTCACCAGAAGTCAGGAACACTGATCTCTAAAGTGCTCTTTAAAGAAAAAAGAAAGGAGGGAATCGGGTGGTAGCGCAGTGAGTTAAGCACATGTGGCCTGAAGCGCAAGAACCAGCGTAAGGATCCCAGTTCGATATCCAGGCTCCCCACCTGCAGGGGAGTCGCTTCACAGGCGGTGAAGCAGGTCTGCAGGTGTCTATCTTTCTCTCCTCCTCTCTGTCTTCCCCTCCTCTCTCCATTTCTCTCTGTCCTATCCAACAACGACAACAACAATAATAACTACAACAATAAAACAACAAGGGCAACAAAAGGAAATAAATAAATATTTTTAATGTATAAAGAAAAGGGGATGGGTGTTGGCGCACCTGGTTGTGTGCTTGTACTGCAACGCGCAAAGACCCAGGTTCAAGCCCCCGGTCCCCACCTGCAGGGGGAAAGCTTTGCGAGTGCTAAAGCAGGACTGCAGGTGTCTTTCTGTCTCTTTCCCTCTCTGTCTCTCCCTTCCACTTGATTTCTGTCTCTATCCAATAAATACATAAAGTTTAAAAAAAAATTATAAAGAAAAAAAAAAAAAAGAACGAAAAGAGCCCTGAATACTAGCGCTTGCCCAGGTCATGCCACCCAGGTCCCCTGGTGTGTGGAAACGGAGCCTCTTACCCTCCGCCAGGCCCGAGCTCTCGCCGCCTCAGCCGCTCACACCGCGGTCCCCGCGAGCCAAGCCCGGCGGGCAGGGCTCATGGCTCCGCGCGGCCGGCCGGCGCTGGCGTTGGCGGCACCCCGACTGTCGCAGAGCCCCGGCGGCCGCGGGGGGGAGGTGTTCCCGACGCCGCACAAGGGCTCAGGCACTTCCGTTGCCCTCCGCTTTCCACAGAAAGCCGCTCATTTCAGCGGCCGTCCCTCCTCCCGCTCATCTTGACGCCGCGGGAGACTCTCGCGAGTGAGGGGTTCCCGGGGGCGTTGTAACGGTCTCGCCGGCGCTGGACAGGCCTGAGAGACGGACGGGCGGGCGGCACCAGAGACGCGGCGAGCCGTGAAGCGACGGGCTTCGGGCGCCGCTAAGCCCCGCGCTTGCGAGGAAGCAAAGTGGGCGCCGTCCGAGGCCGCCCTGCGGTCTCCACTCCCCGCTCGCCCGGACACTCAGGCGACGCGGCTGCTGAGGCGGCGGGGCCGGGCGGACGGCCAAGGGCCTGGGGCGGGAGGGGACAGAAGCCGGGTGCGCCCCGGGGAGCCCGTGGATAGCAACCCCGCCGCCGCCTGGCCTCCTGCAGTTTGAGCAGCCCGCCCTCAATAACCGCTATGCGCCGACGCCGCGCCCGCCACGCCCACCACGCCGGGCCCCGCCCCCTTCTCCAAGGCCGCGCCCACTTCGCCAGGCCCCGCCCCTCCCTTCTGCGCCTTGGCGCCCCCGCCCGCCGCCAAGAGATTTGCGTGGCTGTGGGCAGTCTACCCACAGTCTAGAGAGGGCATTGTAATTGTCAGGCTCTTTCACGTCCTAGTCGCCTCTTGAGAAGCAGTATAGAGAAAAAGTAAAGAGCGAGGGTAGATAGCATAATGGTTATGCAAATAGACTCTCATGCCTGAGGTTCCAAAGTCTCAGGTTCATTCCCCCTAATTTGACCTATAGTAGGATGCCATTAAATATAGCAAGGGGGGGGGGTCGGGGGTAGGGGTACTACCTCTGCAGGCTAAGCGCACACAGCAGGAAGCTCAAGGACTGGCGTAAGGATCCTGATTCGAGCCCCGGCTCCCCACCTGCAGGAGGGTCACTTTGCAAGCAGTGAAGCAGGTCTGCAGGTGTCTATCTTTCTCTCCCCCTCTCTGTCTCCCCCCCGCTCTCAATTTCTCTCTGTCCTATCCAAAGCAACAACAACAACGATGGACAACAGGGGCAACAAAAGGGGAAAAAAATAACAAGGCGGATGGGGTAGCTAGCATAATGGTTATGCAAAGAGACTCTCATGCCTAAGGCTCCAAAGTCCCAGGTTCAATCCCCCGCACCACCATAAGCCAGAGCTGTGCAGTGCTCCGGTGTTTCTCTCTGTGCCTTTCTTTCTCTGCATCTATCTCAAAAATAAAATAAATAAAATACTTTAAAAATGTTTTTAAAAATAAGAAATAATATAATTTCCTCAAAATAGGGAATCTCTAAGTAAACAGTTGACCTAAAAGAAAAAAAAAAAAAATATATATATATATATATGAAATAACGAGGAAGCTATGGGAGCACAGGATTTGCAAGCCTGAGGACCAGAATCATCGGAACTGTATTGCAAGAGTTGCGCTCTGGCTCTCCTCTATCTAATAAATATAAATTAAATATAAATATAAATATCCACAGTGTTATTGCTGGGGCTTGGTGCCTGCACAACTCCATTGCTCCTGGCAGCCTTTGTTTAATTTATTTCTAAAAAGTTCATTTATTTATTAATGAGGAAGATAGGAGGAGAGAGAAAGAACCAGACATCACTCTGGCACATGGGCTGTGGGGGATCGAACTCAGGACCTCATGCTTGAGAGTCCAAAGCTTTATCACTGCGCCACCTCCTGGATCACTTGACAGCCTTTATTTTATTTTATTTTATTTTATTTTATTTTATTTTATTTTATTTTATTTTTCTGCCACCAAGATTATCACTGGGACTCGGTGCCTACACAACAAATCCAGGTGGCCATTTCTCCCTTTTTTACCTTAATTTTTTTTTTGTTCTTTTATTTGATATCACAGAGAGAAATTGAGGGTGGCAGAGATAGAGAAGGGAAGAGAAGAGACACCTGCAACACTGCTTCACTGTTCATGAAACTTCTCCCTTGAAGATGGAGGTTGGGGGCTTGAACCAAGGTCCTTGTATACTGTAATATATGCAGTCAACCAGGTATGTTACTGCCTGACGCCCTGACTGCCTTTTAAAATTTCTCCGTTTTTTTCTTTTTGGTAGAGGGTGAGAGGGAGTGAGAAAGAGAAGAGACACCTACAGTCCTGTTCCATCACGTGTGAAGTTTCCCTCCTACCAAAGAGAAATAGGAACATGAATCCGTCATGAATGGTAATGCATGTACTCTAGTTGTGTGCCACCAACTAACCCCTTTTATTCTTCTCACTTTCCTACAATGAATATATATATTTTCAATTTTTATTATTATTTATTTTCACTTTTGTTGCCCTTGTTTTATTGTGGTAGTTCTTATTGTTGTCATTGATGCTGTCATTGTTGGATAGGACAGAGAGAAATGGAGAGAGGAGGGGAAGACAGAGAGGGGGAGAGAAAGACAGACACCTGCAGACCTGCTTCACTGCTTGTAAAGCGACTCCCCTGCAGGTGGGGAGCTGGGGGCTCGAACCAGGATCCTTATGCCGTCCTTGCATTTTGCGCCATGTGCGCTTAACCCCTGCGCTACCGCCCGACCCCCTTGAATATATGTTTTATACAGCATGGAAAAGGCAGACTTACTTTCTCAAGAGTGTACTATCTCTTTAACTAAGTTATTTACCCAAGCCCTTACTATACTTTTTTTTTTTTTTTTTGCCTCTAGGGTTATTACTGGGGCTTGGTTCCTGCACTAGGAATTCACTGCTCCTGGAGGCTATTTTTTCTCTTTTGTTGCCTTTGTTGTTTATTGTTGTCGTATAGGACAGAGAGAAATAGAGAGGACAGAAAGACAGAGAGGGACAGAGAAAGATAGATGCTTGCAGACCAGCTTCACCACTTGTAAAGCCAACCCACTGCAGGTAGTGAGCTGGGGGCTCGAACAGGGATTCTTATAGCTGTCCTTGCACTTTGCGCCATGTGCGCTTAGCCCACCGCTCAGCCCCCCATACATCTTTTTTTTTATTTAACTTTACAAGCTTTCACAATTCAAGTAGCCTGAGATTTGAATTCTTTATTTCTAAATTAGAAGTTAGACTTTTCTTTTTCATTTGTCTGCTGGGTTTCACCACACCAGGTTGACTTTTTCAGACAGAAAGGGCAGAAAGAGGGAAAGAAACCACATTACTGAAGCTTTCTTCCATGTTGTGGATGCCAGGCTCAAACCTCGGTCAATCACATGGCAAATCATCCAAGTGAGCAATTTTCCTGAACCTGTATCTTTTTTCTTACCTTAAAATGTATTTATTAGGGGCCAGGCGGTGGCGCACTTCATTAAGTGCACACATTACAGTGCACAAGGACCTGGGTTCAAGCCCCTGGTCCCCACCTGCAGGGGGGAAGCTTCGCAAGTGGTAAAGCAAGGCTACAGGTTTCTCTCTGTCTCTCTGTCTCTCCCCTCCTCTCCTCTCCTCTCCTCTCCTCTCAGTTTCTTTCTGTCTCTACCCAATAATAAATAAATAAATAATTTTAAATGTATTTATTTAGGGGCTAAGTGGCTGTGCACTCAGTAGAGAGTGCTTTTACAGGTTCAAGACCTCATTCTCCACCTGCAAGAGAGGAAGTTGCAGGAGTGGTGAAGTGGTATTTTTAGATCTCTCCCCCCTTCCTTCTCAATTTTTCTGTCCCTATCCAAAATAAATAAATACAAACATAAAAATAAAATACTGGGCTGAGGAGACAGCATAATGGTTATGCAAAAAGATTTTCATGCCTGAGGCTCTACGGTCCCAGGTTCAATCCCCAGCACCACCACAAACCAAAGTTGAGCAGCATTCTGGTGTCTCTCTGTGTGTATCTTTCTCATTAAAATAAATAAAATATTTTAAAATAAAATAAAATACTAGGGATGGGTGGTGACACACCTGGCTGAGCACACGTTACAGTGTCTGAAGACCCACATTCAAGCCCCCATCCCCACCTGCTTGGGGGAAGCTTCACAAGTAGTGAAGCAGTGTTGCACATGTCTCTTACTTCTCTCTCCTCTCTCTCTCCTTTCTTCTTGATTTCTGTCTCTAAAAAATGTATCTATTTACTTTTAAAATTTTTTCTTTATTGGGGGATTGATGGTTTACAGTCAATACTGTAAAATACAATGCTATGAAATGCAATAGTTTGTACATGTGTAACATTTCTCAGTTTTCCATGTAACAATTCACTAGGTGATCTTCTGCCATAATGTCTCAGGACCAGAACCCTCCCCACCACCCACCACAGAGTCTTTTACTTTGGTTCAATACACCAACTCCATTTCAAGTTCTGCTTATTGTTTCCCCTTCTGATCTTCTTTATAAACTTCCATCTACGAGTGAGACCATACCATTATCTCACTTAACATGATTTCTTCAAGCTCTATCCAAGATGGAGTAAAGAAGGTGAGTTCAACATTTTCATTAAAAAAATTTTTTTTTGTATTTATTTATTCCCTTTTGTTGCCCTTGTTTTATTGTTGTAGTTATTATTGTTGTTGTTACTGATGTGGTTGTTGTTGGATAGGACAAAGAGAAATGGAGAGAGGAGGGGACGAGGGAGAAGGGGAGAGAAAGAGACACCTGCAGACCTGCTTCACCGGCTGTGAAGCGACTCCCCTGCAGGTGGGGAGCCGGGGGCTCGAACTGGGATCCTTCCACCAGTCCTTGCACTTTGTGCCACATGAGCTTATCCCGCTGCACTACCATCCGACTCCCCATTTTCATTTTTTTCATTAGCTGAGTAGTGTTCCATTGTGTATATATATCACAACTTGCTCAGCCACTCATCTGTTGTTGGACATGGGGCTGTTTGCAGGTTTTGGCTATTACAAAATGTGCTGCTATGAACATTGGTGTACACATATCTTTTTGGATGGGTGTGTTTGATTCCTTAGGATATATCCCCTGGAGAGGAATTACTGGGTCATAAGGAAGGTCCATTTCTAGCCTTCAGAGAGTTCTCCAGATTGCTCTCCACAGAGGTTGGACCAATTGACATTCCCACCAGCAGCGCAGGAGGGTTCCTTTGACCCCACAACCTCTCCAGCATTTGTTGTTGCTACCTTTTCTGATGTATGACATTCTCACAGGAGTGAAGTGGTATCTCATTGTTATCTTTATTTGCATTTCTCTGACAATGACTTGGAGCATTTTTCTCATGTTTGTTGACCTTTTGGATTTCTCTGTTGTGAATATTCTGTTCATATCCTGTCCCTATTTTTGGATGGGGTCACTTTTTTTTTTTTTTTTTTTTTTTTTTGCTGTTGAGTTTGGTAAGCTCTTTGTATATTCTGGTGCATAGATGTTGATAATAATTAAGTCTTCTTGGGAGTCCGGCAGTAGCACAACGGGTTGAGCACACATGGCGCAAAGCGCAAGGACTGGCTTAAGGATTCGCTTAAGGATCCTGGTTGGAGCCCCTGGCTCCCACCTGCAGGGGAGTCCTTTCACAGTTGGTGAAGTGGATCTGCAGGTGTCTTTCTCTCCTCCTCTCTGTCTTCCCCTCCTCTCTCCATTTCTCTCTGTCCTATCCAACAGCGATGACATTGATGACAACAACAATAGTAACTACAACAACAGTGAAAAACAAGGGCAACAAAAGGGAAAATAAATAAATATTAAACATTTTTTAAAAAAAGATTAAGTCTTCTTGATTGACCCTCTGAGCATTAAGTAATGTCCATATCTATCTTTTTAAAATTTTATTTATTTTAAGGTCTATAGTGTCAGATATGAGAATTGCTGTTCCTGCCCTTTTTTTGTGGTCCATTGGCTTGTATGATAAGGAGACGGAGAGACAGATAGACACCTGCAGACTTGCTTCGCCTCTTGTGAAAGGACTCCCATGTAGGTGGGGAGCCGGGGGACTGGAAAGGCCCTGCTTACATGGGTCCTTGTGTTAGCCCTATATGCACTTAAGCAGATGTGCTACCACCCGGCCCCCTAAAATACTTTTTTTTTTAAGGAAAAGATTGTTAATGAAAAAATGAAATGTGGTCATTGTTTACAAACATCTATTTTTTTATATTAAAAAGAGTTTTTGACATCTAAAATAGTGCCTATTTTACTAAGCACTTACTGTTTGCCAAGTACCATCCTCCAAACTTAGCAACTTCGTCTAGTCTCATTTTTCTGGTTTCTTTCCCTCCCTCTGTCTATTGCCTAAGTGAAGTGTCCTGCTTCAGCCTTTTTCTTATTTTACCAGGCTGTGTTTCACAGCTTCATTTCACTTAAGCTAGTAATAGTCACTACCACCACTTTTCCTTGATCAGACATTTAAGATGCCCCTAAGTCATCCTAAATGCAATATATCCAAAGGCAAACTCACTGATAATGATTTAGTTCTGACTAGGAACAGGGAACATGAAGGTGAGAAGGGCACAATTCAACCCTACTGGTAGAACTGGGATCACTGGTATAAATGTGCAAAGGGAAAACAAAGAAAGAGAAAAAGAAAGAAAGAAAGAAAGAAAGAAAGAAAGAAAGAAAGAAAGAAAGAAAGGAAGGAAGGAAGGAAGGAAGGAAGGAAGGAAGGAAGGAAGGAAGAGAGAAAGAAAGAAAGAAGAAAGAAAGGGAAATGGAAAGAAAGAATAGGAGAAAGAAAGTTAATATTTTGTTTTTATTTTATGGAGTCAAGATTTCACAGGTGCAATCTCATCTCCCCAGTTCATTTTCTAATTATTTAGTATTTTTTTAAAAATTATTTTTGGGAATCGGGCTGTAGCGCAGCGGGTTAAGCGCTGGTGGCGCAAAGCACAAGGACCGGCATAAGGATCCCGGTTCGAACCCCGGCTCCCCACCTGCAGGGGAGTCGCTTCACAGGCGGTGAAGCAGGTCTGCAGGTGTCTATCTTTCTCTCCTCCTCTCTGTCTTCCCCTCCTCTCTCCATTTCTCTCTGTCCTATCCAACAACGACAACAACAATAATAACTACAACAATAAAACAACAAGGGCAACAAAAGGGAATAAATAAATAAAATAAATATTTAAAAAAAAATTTTTTTTTAATTATTTTTACCATCGCACTGCTCAGCTCTGGCTTATGGTGGTGCTATCGATTGAAGCTGGAATCTCAGAGCCTTAGAAGGAATTGTTTGCATAACTAGTATGCTGTCTTTTCTTTCTTTCTTTCTTTCTTTCTTTCTTTTTTTTTTTTCTGCCTCCAGGGTTATTGCTGGGGCTCAGTGCCTGCACCATGAATCCACTGCTCCTGGAGACTAATTTTTCCCCATTTTTTGCCCTTGTTGTTTTAGCGTTGTTGCGGTTATTATTATTTTTGTTGTCGATGATGATGTCGTCGTTGTTGGGTAGGACAGAGAGAAATGGAGAGAGGAGGGGAAGACAGAGAAGGGGAGAGAAAGATAGACACCTGCAGACCTGCTTCACTGCTTGTGAAGCAGGGGAGCTGGGGCCTTGAACCGGGATTCTCATGCCAATCCTTGCACTTTGCACCATATGCGCTTAACCGCCTGACCCGCAAAACTTTTTCATTCATATAGAGAGTGAGAAAGACAGGACAGAGCTGGAACTTGTTTCCCATTACAGTAACATGTACCGTAAGATGCCAGGGCTCACCCTGCAAAGTAAGCTAACTCTTTGACACCAAAGTTAATTTTATAAAGTGAGATTAAGTTTGAAGGACAAGTGGTAATTTAAAAGACAAAAGGAAAAAAGTATGTGTGTGGAGGGGTGGTAGGAGGTGTATATGGTACAATAATTATGCAAAAGATCTTCATGACTGAGGCACCAAGGTCCCAGCTTCAATTTCTGTACAACCAGTGCTCTGGCTAAATAATAATTTGAAATCTTTAAACATGCAAGTAAGATATATATACATGTATAGGAGAGAGAAAAATTGAGAGGGGAAGGGAAGATACGGTGAGAGAAAGATACCTTCAGACTAGCTTCACTGCTTGTGAAGCGACCCCCTACAGGTGGGGAGCCAGGGACTCCAACCAGGATTCTTTGCGCTCATATTATGTGCACTTAGCCCAGTATGCCACCACCCGGCCCCCAAGTTAGATATTTCTTTTTTTTTTTTTTTACTTTTTTTATTCATTTTATTTTAAAATACTGTTAATATATGATATTTCCTCTTTTTTGTAATTTATTTATTTATTGGGGAATTAGTTTTACATTCAACAGTAAATACAATAGTTTGTACATGCATAACATTCCCCAGATTACCATTTAACAATACAACCCCCACTATGTCATTCATCATCTTTCATGGACCTGTATTCTCCCCACCCACCCATCCAACCCAGAGTCTTTTACTTTGGTGCAATTCGCCAACTCCATTTCAGGTTCGACTTGTGTTTTCTTTTCTAATCTTGTTTTTCAACTTCGGCCTGAAAGTGAGATCATCCCATATTCATCCTTCAGTTTCTGACTTATTTCATTCAACATGATTTTTTCAAGGTCCATCCAAGATCGGTTGAAAATGGTGAAGTCACCATTTTTTACAGCTGAGTAGTATTCCATTGTGTATATAGACCACAACTTGCTCAGCCACTCATCTGTTGTTGGACACCTGGGTTGCTTCCAGGTTTTGGCTATTACAAATTGTGCTGCCAAGAACATATGTGTACACAGATCTTTTTGGATGGATATGTTGGGTTCCTTAGGATATATCCCCAGGAGGGGAATTGCAGGGTCATAGGGTAGGTCCATTTCTAGCCTTCTGAGAGTTCTCCAGACTGTTCTCCACAGAGGTTGGACCAATTGACATTCCCACCAGCAGTGCAGGAGGGTTCCTTTGACCCCACACCCTCTCCAGCATTTGCTGCTGTTCCCTTTTCTGATGTATGACATTCTCACAGGAGTGAAGTGATATATCATTGTTGTCTTGATTTGCATTTCTCTGACAATCAGAGACTTGGAGCATTTTTTCATGTGTTTCTCGGCCTTTTGGATCTCTTCTGTGGTGAATATTCTGTCCAAGTCCTCCCCCCATTTTTGGATGGGGTTATTTGTTGTCTTGTTGTTGAGTCTGGCAAGCTCTTTATATATGTTGGTTATTAAACTCTTATCTGATGTATGGCATGTAAAGATCTTCTCCCATTCTGTGAGGGGTCTCTTGGTTTGGGTAGTGGTTTCTTTTGCTGTGAAGTAGCTTTTTAATTTGATGTAGTCCCATAGGTTTATACTTGCCTTAGCCTTCCTTGTAATTGGATTCATTTCATTGAAAATGTCTTTAAAATTTATGCGGAGAAAAGTTCTGCCAATATTTTCCTCTAAGTATCTGATAGTTTGTGGTCTAACATCCAAGTCCTTGATCCACTTGGAATTTACTTTTGTATTTGGTGAAATACAGTGATTCAGTTTCATTCTTCTGCATGTTTCAACCCATTGTTTCGGACACCATTTGTTGAAGAGACTCTGCTTTCCCCATGTAATAGTCTGGGCCCCTTTGTCAAAGATTAGATGTCCATACGTGTGGGGCCTCATTTCTGGGCTCTCAATTCTATTCCACTGGTCAGTGTGTATGTTCATGTTCCAGTACCAAGCAGTTTTGATGACAATGGCCCTATAATACAGTTTGAAATCTGGGAGTGTGATGCCTCCGGTTCTGTTCTTTTTTCTCAAGATTGTTTTGGCAATTCTAGGTCTTTTCTGGTTCCAGATAAACATTTGTAGCATTTGTTCTATTCTCCTAAAAAATGTGCTTGGGATCTTGATGGGGATAGCATTAAATTTGTAGATGGCTCTGGGTAATATATTCATTTTGATGACGTTAATTCTTCCAACCCATGAACATGGAATATCTTTCCACTTCTTTGTGTCTTTTTCAATTTCTTTGAGTAGTGACTCATAATTTTCAGAATACAAGTCTTTCACTTCTTTGGTTAGGTTTACTCCTAGATATTTTATTGTTTTTGTTGCTATAGAAAAAGGAACTGATTTCTGGATTTCAATTTCTTCTAGCTTAGTGTTTGCATAGAGGAATGCCACTGACTTTTGAATGTTAATTTTATAGCCTGACACCTTACTGTATTGCCTGATGATTTCCAAAAGCTTCTTGCTGGATTCCTTAGATTTTTCCATGTATACTATCATGTCATCTGCAAATAAGGAGAGTTTGACTTCTTCTCTTCCAATCTGTATGCTTTTAATTCCTTGCTCCTGCCTGATTGCTATGGCAAGAACTTCCAACACTATGTTGAATAGTAATGGTGATAGTGGGCAGCCCTGTCTCGTACCTGATCTGAGTGGAAATGCTTCCAGTTTTTCACCATTGAGTATGATGTTGGCTGTAGGTTTGCTTTATATAGACTCCACTATCTTCAGGAATTTTCCATCTATTCCCATTTTTTGTAGTGTTTTGATCATAAAGGGATGTTGTATTTTGTCAAAGGCTTTCTCTGCATCTATTGATATGACCATGTGGTTTTTGGTCTTGCTTTTGTTGATGTGGTGGATTACATTGATTGATTTACGTATATTAAACCAACCTTGCATGTCTGGGATAAACCCCACTTGGTCATGATGAACAATCTTTTTAATATACTGCTGTATCCAGTTGGCTAGAATTTTGTTCAATATTTTAGCATCTATGTTCATCAGAGATATTGGTCTGTAATTTTCTTTTTTGGTTGTGTCCCTGTCTGCTTTTGGTATCAGGGTGATGTTGGCTTCATAGAAGCTGGCAGGGAGTATTCCAGTGTCTTCAATCTTCTGGAAGACTTTTAAAAGTAGAGGTATTAGTTCTTCTTTGAAAGTTTTGTAGAATTCATTTGTAAAACCATCTGGTCCAGGACTTTTATTTTTGGGGAGATTTTTGATAACTGTTTCAATTTCATTAGCTGTGATGGGCCTGTTCATGTTATCCACTTCCTCTTTATTTAGTTTTGGAAGTTGGTAGGTGTCTAGGAAATCATTCATCCAGGTTCTCTAGCTTGGTGGCATATAGTTGTTCATAGAAGCCTCGCATGATATGTTGAATTTCTGCAGTGTCTGTTGTGATATCTCCTCTTTCATTTACTATCCGATTTATTTGGGTCTTCTCCCTTTTTTGTTTTGTGAGTCTGGCTAAAGGCTTGCGATTTTATTTACTCTTTCGAAGAACCAACATTTACTTTCATTGATTTTTTGTATGGTTTTCCTATTCTCAATGTTATTTATTTCTGCCCTAACTTTAGTGATTTCTGTCCTTCTGGTTGCTTTAGGATTCCTTTGTTGTTCTTCTTCTAGGTCTTTAAGATGTGCAATCAGGCTGTTTATTTGTGCCTTTTCTTGTTTCCTAATGTGTGCTTGTATAGCTATGAACTTCCCTCTTAGGACTGCTTTAGCTGTGTCCCAAATATTTTGATAGCTTGTGTCTTCATTTTCATTGAACTCTCGAAACATTTTGATTTCTTCCTTGATTTCCTCTTTGACCCAGAAGTTGTTAAGAAGTGTACTGTTGAGCTTCCACATTTTGGGACTGTTACTAATCTTTTGTTGATTATTAAGTGTTAGTTTAATTCCACTGTGGTCTGAGAAGATGCTTGGGGTGATTTCAGTGCTCTTGAATAGGCTGATGCTGTCTTTGTGGCCTAACATATGGTCTAACCTTGAGAATGATCCATGTGGATTTGAGTAAAATGTGTATTCCAGTTTCTTGGGATGAATGACTCTGAAAATGTCCAATAGTTCTAGTTTATCTATCTCTTCATTTAGCTCCCTTATGTCTTTACTGATTTTCTGCCTGGATGATCTGTCAAGTTGAGATAGTGGGGTGTTGAAGTCCCCTACTATGACTGTGTTACTGTTAATATATTGCTGTAGCTCTTTCAGAAGAAGTTTGATGTATTTAGATGGCTTCTCATTGGGTGCATAGATATTAATAATTGTTAAGTCCTCTTGATTGACTGATCCTCTGAGCATTAAGTAGTGTCCATTCCTATCTTTTTTAATCTTATCTATTTTCAAGTCTATCATGTCAGATATGAGAATAGCTGTTCCTGCCCTTTTTTGTGGGCCATTGGCTTGTATGATAGTTTTCCATCCTTTCACTTTAAGTCTGTGTTTGTCTTGTTGCGTTAGGTGAGTTTCCTGTAGACAACATATTGTTGGGTTGTGTTTTCTGATCCATCTTCCTACTCTGTGTCTTTTAATAGGTGAATTCAGGCCATTGACATTTATTGATATCAAAGATTGAAGATATTTTAACGCCATTCTTGTAGAGTTTTAGAGTGTTTTGATATATGTCCTATTTGTGGTGGTCTGGTTGTTTATAGGAGACGTCTCAAAACTTCTTTCAGGGAAGGCTTGGTGATGGTTGCTTCCTTCAACTGTTGCTTGTCTGAGAAGGTTTTGATGCTTCCATCTAGTCTGAATGACAGTCTAGCAGGATATAGTATTCTTGGCTGAAAGCCTTTCTCATTGAGCACTCGATAGATATCTTGCCATTCTCTTCTGGCATGTAGTGTTTGTATGGAGAAGTCTGCTGCTAATCTTATGGGTTTTCCTTTGTAGGTGACTCTTTGTTTTTCTCTTGCAGCCTTGAGGATCCTTTCTTTATCCTTATTCCTTTCCATTCTAAGTATAACATGTCTTGGTGTCTTTAGGTCTGGGTTAATTCTGTTTGGGACCCTCTGGGCTTCTTGAATCTTTATGTCTTTGGTGTTGTCTAGACTAGAGAAATTTTCAGCTATTATGGCCTGGAGAATGCTTTCTTCCTCTCCTTCTCTTTCTTCCTCTGGTAAGCCAATAATGCGTATATTGTTTCTTTTGAAGTCATCCCATAGGACTCTGTTGTTGTTTTCAGCATCTCTTAATCTCTTTTTGAGATCTCTTACTTCTTTTTTAGTTGTCTCTAATTCATTCTCAATCTTGCTAATTCTGTTTTCAGCCTCATAGATTCTATTCTCTCTGCCCTCTACTGCTTTCTGGAGTTCATCTATTTTGTTGCCCTGCTCTGATACTGTTTTAGCTTGTTCAGCTAGTTGCCTTCTTAGCTCAGCGATTTCAGCTTTCAGCTTTCTAATAACCATGAGATAATTAGAATTTTCTTCCATATTCTCATTTGTTGTTCCTGCATTTCTGATTACAATTTTTTCAAATTCTTTACTCACTCCTGTTATTATTTCCTTAGCTAATGTTTGGATGTTGAACTCGTTGTTTTGTGCTTCACCCTCTGGAGGACTTTTAGCTGGACTCTTGTCCTGGTTCGAGTCTCCAATATTTTTTCTTGTTGTTTTAACCATTTTATATATTATGTTATGAGTTCCCTTTATCAGTACTTTTCAAATTATTGATTACTATTGCCTGGATTGACTTGTGTCTAAGTAATTTAATTAAAGGGTTTACTGTGATGGAAGTTAACAGTTTTTTCAATCCCTGAGTTGGAGCTCAGTGGTGTAAAAGCCTCTTTTTTTTTCTTCCCTGTAGGCTATGGGAGCCTGAGGGCTTTTAAACTATCAATAGGCTTCTTAGCTTAATCACTGACTCCTAACCAAGAGATAAAGCAGGGTGTGGCAGAGATAATCCAGTGGTTATGCAAAGAGACTTTCACAGCCCCTCAGCTATGCCACCAAGGTATAGGTCTTCTCCTGAGTTTCCCCGGTTAGATCTCTGTCCCCTGGTGTCCCTCCCTGTTGCTGCTCCAGATTCTGAGGGTAGTAGCAATGGAGACTCAGAGTTGCACTTGGTGAGTCTCTGGGGAGTCCTTTCCTCCCTTCAGCTGTCCCCTTGTTGGTGGAGCAGACTGGAGGTGGTGTCTCCACTGATGAACTGTTGAACTGTTAGCAGTCACTTAATCTCTCCTTAGGCCCCTCTCTCCTCTCTGTCACCAGCCACGCGTGTCTGTACTCACGGGTGATTTACTGGGTTCCTGTGGTCATTCTAGTCCTGTCTTGTTTCGGTCCGGTTGGTCTCCTTTGGTATTCCTAGTTGATCCAGGAGAGGAGAGGAGAGGAAAGGAGAGGAGAGGAGAGGAGAGGAGAGGAGAGGAGAGGAAGCGATCTGCTGCTCGTAGCTCCGCCTCCGGAAGTCGAATTTCAAGTTAGATATTTCTATACACATTTACACAGTCTGATCTCCGTAGATTGTTATATGCCATAATTTTCTTGATACTTCAACTGGAATCAGAATTCTGAACACCTTACAATTACATATTCTGGATTACTCCATCATTTTTCTTCTATAAGAATTATTTTTACCTAATACTTCTCATAGAGGAGCTTATTTTGACTGTTCTATTGAATTAACTCTTCTCATTCTTCTTCTCCTTCTTCTTCTTTTTAAATATTTTATTTATTGTGGTCCGGGAAGTAGTGCAGTGGATAAAGTATTTGATTTTCAACCATGAGGTCCCAAGTTTGGTCCCTGGCAGCACATGTATCAGAGTGATGTCTGGCTCTTTCTCTCCTATCTTTCTCATGAATAAATAAATTATCTTTTAAAAGATTTTTTTTATTTATTCCCTTTTGTTTCCCTTGTTGTTTTATTGTTGTAGTTGTTGTTGATCTCGTTGTTGTTGGATAGGACAGAGAGAAATGGAGAGAGGAGGGGAAGACAAAGAAGGGGAGAGAAAGATAGACACCTGCAGTCCTGTTTCACTGCTTGTGAAGCGATTCCCCTGCAGGTGGGGAGCCGGGGGCACAAACTGGGATCCTTACACTGGTCCTTGTGCTTAGCGCCACCTGTGCTTAACCCGCTGTGCTACCGCCCGACTCCCTTTTTAAAAGATTTTATTTATTTACTCTTAGAAAGAGAGGGAGAGAGAAAGAACCAGACATCACTCTGGTACATGTACTGCCGGCGATTGAACTCAGGACCTCATGCCTAAGAATCTAATGCTTTATCCACTGTGCCGCCTCATGGACCACAGCTCTTCTATCTGTAACAAAGCTGATGGTAAAAAAAATTGTTGGGATGATATATTCACTTGGATAGTGTGCTGTCTTGCCATTCACATGACTCATGTTTGAGTCTAGCCCTCAATACATTGAAGGAAGCTTTAGTGCTGTTGTGTTTCTCTCTTCCTATTTATATCTATATTAAAATAAACACATAAAAATGTAAGGTGTCAGGTGGTGGCTCACCTGGTTGAATGCATGTTTCAGTTTTGCAGGGCCCCATGTTCTAGCCCCTGGTCCCCAACTATAGAGGGAAAGCTTTGCAAGTAGTGAAGCATTGCTTCAGGTCTCTCTCTCTCTCTCTCTTCCTCTCTCTGTCTCTCCCCCTCTCCATCTCCTCTACCCTCTTCATTTCTGACTGTCTTTATCCAACAAATAAAGATAATTAAAAGATTAAACTTTAAAAAGATTTTAAAATACTTAAGTGTTATTCTAAAAAATAATAAACTGATAAATACATAATGCCCTATGTTAGTCTTCTGTGAAGAAGTAGCAGAAAACTCCACTGTAGGCCTGTGAAGACAGCATGATGGTTATGCAAAAGACTGTAATGCCTGAAGCTTTAAGCACCCAGGTTCAATTCCCAGCACCACCATAAACTAGAGATGAACAGTGCTTTGGTCTCTCTGTATCACTCTCTCTTGTATAAAATAAATGAAATATTTTTAAAGAAAAAAAAACACCGTGTTTCTTTTTATTTTATTTATTATTGCATAGAGACAGAAAAAAATTGAGAGGGGAGGGAGAGATAGAATGGGAGAGAGACAGTGAGACACCCGCAGCCCTGCTTCACCACTTGTGAAGCTTTCCCCCTGCAGGTGGGGACCAGGGGCTTGAACCTGGGTCCTTGAGCACTGTTAATGTGTGCACTTAACCAGGTGCACCACCGCCTGGCCCCAAAACACCGTGAAAATTAATAAATTGGCAGAAGGGAAAACTGGGAAGATAAACATTTCAAGATACTCTGTGAAGGCAGAGCCAGTTGAAACTACTTCTGAAAATAAAAGGTGAAGTTCAAAGTTTTCAAGTTACTGATGTAAAAGCAGAAAACAAGAAACCAAAGACTCAATATGTTGGGGAGAGAGAAATTAATTTTTTCAATTAATCATAAAACTGTATGGGGGGGTGTTAGCACAGTGGGTTAGGTGCACAAGCACAAGGTTTGAAGTGCAAGAACTGGCTCAAGGATTCCGGTTTGAGGGTTATGGTTGCCTGCAGGAGTTCCCTAAAGCCATATGTTTTTCACAGGAGGGAGACATACCTGCAATTGTATCCCACAGCTTGAACCGGGGTCCTCAAGCAGAGTAACCATTGCACCATCACCCAGCCCCTAAAAAGTTCTACCTAAAAATTGACATTAAGTATGTTGTGAGGTAGAGGCAAGGAAGGCAACTTGAGACGAAGGTCCCAATTTTGAGAATCTTTATTTCCCGGCAGAAGATTGTCTGTCCCAGCCTGGGACCATCTCCCAGTGAGGTGCTATTCAGAGAGCAGTGTCAACCCTTGTTACAAAGCTGGTAACATGGATTCCAGAAGAATTTAAAGACGGGTGCTGTCTTTGTTGATCTCACAGCAGCCTATGACACGGTCTGGCACTGTGGTCTCCTAGTCAAGATCTCAAGATGCCTGCCTCCATGGGTGGCCAACACTATATCGTTTCTTCTCCAAAACAGAAGATTCCGGGTGCATCTGGGTGACAAGTCTAGCAGATGGAGACTTGTCTCAAGTGGCCTCCCCCAGGGCTCTGTTCTGGCTCCTACGCTATTTAATATTACATCAATGACCTTCCAGAAACTTCTTCAAGGAAGTTCATCTACGCCGATGACATCTGCTGTGCAACTCAGGCATCCAAGTTTGACATCTTCGAGGAAACACTCACGAAAGACATGTCTCTGATATCTGATTACTATAAAAAATGGCGACTAATCCCTAGCACTGCAAAAACGGTATCATCTGTTTTCCATCTACACCATGCCTCGGCCTCGCGTGAGCTTAATGTGCAGCTTGGCGATACGAGAATCCAGCATGAAGCCCAGCCAGCGTTACTCTCGATTGCACTCTGTCATTTCACTAACATCTCATAAAAACTGCAGCAAAGGTGGGTGCGAGGAATAACATCATTGCAAGACTGGCCAGCTCCTCATGGGGCGTGAGCGCTTCCACACTACGATCATCATCTCTGGCATTATGCTATTCCACTGCAGAATACTGTGCCCCAGTATGGTTCCGTAGCCCCCATGTCCACTTGGTTGATTCCAAATTATATTCCTCCATGAGGATAATTTCTGGAACCATCCGTTCCACCCCGGTTCCATGGCTGCCAGTTCTTAGCAACATGGCCCCGCCAGATATTCGTCGGGATGCGGCATCATCTAAGTTCATTTCCCACGTCTACGCTCGACCGGACCTGCCAATATACGCAGATATCTTCGCCCACCCTGTCCAACGCTTGACGTCTAGTCACCCAATCTGGTCTCCTACGCCTACACTGAACTTCTCTGTTCCAGTCTCTTGGAAACAGAGTTGGCAGTCAGCTGAGGTAAAGAACAAACACCTCATCACAGACCCCTGCAAGCGTCAACCCGGCTTTGACCTAGCACGTTATGATTGGGCCCTCCTCAATCGCTATCGAACAGGCCATGGCCGGTGCTCTGCTATGTTCCATCGCTGGGGAGCCAGAGACGACCCGAACTGCCCCTGCGGCTCCAGACAGACTATGACCCACATAGTCAACGACTGCCACCTCTCCAGATTCAAAGGAGGTCTCGAAACTTGACATCAGGCTCAACCTGACGCTGTTGACTGGCTACGGAAGAAGGGCAAACGCTAGAAGCTGGTTATAAAGGCAAAAGTCACAGCTTTCACAAGCAAGCAGGTTACAGAAGGTAATATAGGCAATTAATTTTAGAACACCCCCTCCCTTTTGACCCTCCACACCTTCTTCTCAGAAAAATCTACACCTGCTACTCCCTCATTATTAAGGGTATTTCATAAGTATATTGTGCAGTCTAGTGGACCACGAATATTCCTGGAACTGACTGATATTGGCCGGGTTGCTGGGAGGCCAAGATGGAGTTCTAAGGGGCAAGCCATTACAAGTTTGGGAAGTGGCACAGTGGATAAGGCATTGGATTCTCAAGCATTCTCAAGTCCAGTCCCTGACGGCACATGTACCAGAGTGATGTCTGGTTCTTTCTCTCCTTCTTTCTCATTAATAATAAATAAAATCTTTTTAAAAAATTGACATTATGTCAATTCTAGAATTCAAAGGGCATATGGCAATTCAGTTTCTGTAGCCCTCTGTTCTCATGGGGGTAGGGGCAATTAATATATAAAAACTTCTCCCCTTAAAAGGAGTACTGTTCGGGGTCGGGCAGTAGTGCAGCGGGTTAAGCATACATAGCACAAAGTGCAAGGTTCCGGGTTCAAGCCCTGGGCTCCCCACCTGCAGGGGAGTCGCTTCACAAGCAGTGAAGCAGGTCTACAGGTGTCCGTCTTTCTCTCCCCATCTCTGTGTTCCCCTCCTCTCTCCATTTCTCTCTGTCCTATCCAACAGCAATGACAGCAATAAGAACAATGGTAATAATAACAATGATGCAACCAAAGGGAAAAAATAGCCTCCAGGAGCAGTGGATTCGTGGTGCAGGTACCGAGCCCCAGCAATAACCCTGGAGGCAAAATAAATAAAAATCTTAAAAAACAAACAAAAAAAAGGAGTACTGTTCAGCTCTTGGCTTCTGATGATACTGGGGATAGAATTTGGGACTGTTAGAGCTTCAGGCATGAAAGTCTTTTTGCATAACCATTATGCTATTTCCCTAGTTTAAGAGTATTATTTTAAATACACATATATTTAAGAATATTTACTTATTTACCAAAGACAAGGAAAAAAAAACACCGCATCAATCCAGCATATCTTGCTAGGGATCAAACTCAGGACCCCACGCTTGGAAATCTTCCCCTCTTTAGCAGTCCCACTTCTTCACAACAAGAATATTACGTTGTACAGACTTCACTAGTCAGAAACGGACAAATCTTCAACTTGTTAAAATGCTTTACTGAAAAAAGCTTCAAAACAAGCGTCTGCTCACCAATATCTAATCTAATCTACAGGCTTTTTTTCTCTTAAACCAGAGCCTTGGTTTATGGCGGGATAGGGGACTGAACGTCAGACTATGGAGGCTCAAGCTTGAGAGTCTCTTTACATAACCGTTAAGCTATCTAACCCCGCCCTAGAGTTCGGCCTTTATCCCCACGCCAACTCCGGGTTCCTAAGCAACAGCTGAGGGTAAGGGGCGGAGAATATCGCGTCATATGGCCGGAGCGGAAGGGGAGGAGACTCCAGTGACGGCCTTTTACGCGCGCCGGAAGTTGGCTGTAACAGTGACGGGGTGGATTCTTCCTTCTGGCGGGCTGCGCTTGGTGCCAGGCAAGAAGGCGCTTGACTGTTGTGATTAGAAGGTACAGATTTAGTGCAAGACTAGTAGTGTCCTCCGGTTTAATCAGGTTCGGTGTGGGTCCAGAGTTGGGAGAATCTTGAGTCTTGCGTGTGTTTTTGTTAAGTTTAGCTGTTTCATTACTCTTTTCTCGGACTACGTGCTCCTCTGTTAATGGATGTTTGTTGACATCTCCTAAACTGGAAAAATAGAACTTGTGCTATGTGTTAGATGAGAGCTCGATCTTTGCAGTCGGATCTGAATCCCTTTGCCTTTTAAAAGCTGAATAATTCTGCGCAAACTTTTCGAAACCTCATTGTATTCATCTTTGAAACAAATGTGTACTTCCTAGTTTTTTTTTTTTTTTCCTGAAAATTGTTATGAAATAACACATGTAAATATTGCATACTGTTTCGGTGTAAGCGTGCAATGCATGATTTGTAATATATTTCAGCCCTACTCACAGATTTGAGAAGATACAAATTGGGACCTTTTTAGCTGTCACTAAATTTAATGGGGCTGGTTGGAATTGTGAGGAACTCCTTTGAGATTTTAAATATTTGAGTCTGATTCCAGGGAGTAATAATGGACAACCAGGAGGACGTTCAACCCCCGAAGCAGCAGTCATTGATATATATCTGTGGAGGTAAGAGTAGAACGTAAACTTAACTATTTTACTTACTTTTTTTATTACATATATTTTTAGATAGCATTTTCAGAGTTATGAATTGGAATAGTTCCACAGCCATTATTAAAATATTTTCATTAAAATTTTAAGATGAATGAAGTGAAATAAAAGGAAAAAAAATAAACTGCCTAGAACCCTTGTTTTCTTTTTAAGACTTATTTATCTTAATTTGCTTATTTAACTTGATAGGAGAGAGAAACTGAGGGGGTAAAGGACGTTGAGGGAGAGAGACCTGTAGCTCTGGATCACTGTGAAACTTACCCCCTGCAAGTGCGGGCAAGAAGCGTGAACCCAGTTCCTTGTGTGTGACACACAGGAACATGACACACTCAGCTTGAGTATCTTTGGTGGTAGCTACATATCCTTGACTTTGAATATATTGTAGTGCTTGGGAGAAAAATGTGATTGATAAAATTTGCTTGTCTGTATTTCCTTTTATATATTTTCTGAACTTTTTTTCCCTCTAGAATGTCACACAGAAAATGAAATAAAATCCAGGGATCCAATCAGATGCAGAGAATGTGGATACAGGATAATGTACAAGAAAAGAACAAAAAGATGTATCCTTTTTTTTTTTTAAGTTTTATTTATGCTCTTTTGTTGCCCTTGTTGTCTTATTGTTGTAGTTATTGTTGTTGTTGTTGTTATTGATGTCGTCCTTGGATAGGACAGAGAGAAATGGAGAGAAGAGGGGAAGACAGTTGGGGAGAGAAAGATAGACACCTGCAGACTGCTTCACCGCCTGTGAAGCGACTACCCTGCAGGTGGGGAGCTGAAGATGTATCTGTTGTTTTTTTTTTAACTTTCTTTATTGGGGGATTAATGTTTTGCATTCGACAGTAAATACAATAGTTTGTACATGCATAACATGTCTCAGTTTTCCACATAATACAACCCCCACTATGTCCTCTGTCATCCTTTTTGGACCTGTACCTTCCCCCCACCCCCACCCCAGAGTCTTTTACTTGGTGCGATACACCAAGAAGATATATCCTTTTAACAGTGTTTTCTAAATATGACTCAAGTGGAAGTACATACAGAAGAATAAAGTGACAAAGATTAATTTCCAGTAAAAATGGTAATAACTTGAAGTACTTGTGCTTAACAAGTAAATGGTTAGAAGATTTCTTGACTGGGAAGTGCCTCAACTGGTAGAGCATCAGACTTACTTGCCTGAGGTAGTTTGTTCTAGTCCTGCAGCAGCATGTACCAGATGTGCTCTGACTTGTTTCTTTCTCTCCTTTCTGCCGCATATGAAACGTTCTTATATATAATAATAAAAGAAATCCTTAAAAAAAAAAAAGATTTATGGGCAGAGGGTAGAAAGCTTAATGGTTATGCAAAGAGACTCTCATGCCTGAGGCTCTAAAGCCCCAGGTTCAATCCCTTGCATCACCACAAGCCAGAGCTGAACAGTGCTCTGGTTTAAAAAAAAAAAAAAAAGATTTATTATGAGAGAAGTGAGAAAAACACCAGAGCACTCGTCAGCTCTAGCATATAGTAGTACTGGGGGTTGAACCAGTGGCCTTAAGACACCATGGTCATTCAAGTTGGTATCCTAACAGATTGAGCTATTCCCTGATTCTGGTTTATTAAAAAAGTTATACTATTTTTCATGGACCAGTACAACAGTGTTTAGTCTCTAAATATTTGTTGACTTGCATTCTCGTAAGCCCATATTTTAATGGTTCTGTAAGTTCTCATTTTTCAGCTTGAACATATGAGTAATATCAAAAGTAAATGGTTAAGTTGTGACTAACAAGTTTGTCTTTGTTTTAAATCAACTTTGAGCATTGCCTTGGTATTTTTGTTTGTTCTATATCATGGAAAAGAAATTGATAGAGAAATTATATTTAATGTCAGATGTCAATGTAATTTTTGAATATTTCAGTTCCCTTAACTCAGTTTAATATAGTGGTCGTTTTTGATGCTCGCTGAAATGAAGAAATCAGAGGAATATCTTCATTTGTATTTGTAATTGCTGTTCATGTTTCTGATTATTGTATAGTTTTTGATTAGTATACCTACTTTGATGAATACATCATTTGCATACATGATTTTGTGTTATCTCTCATTAAAATCATATTGTATTTAAATACCTATTAATACTTTTCAAAAAATTTTTATTTCCTTTTGTTGCCCTTGTTTTATTGTTGTACTTATTGATGTCGTCGTCATTGGATAGGACAGAGAAATGGAGAGAGGAGGGGAGACAGAGAGGGAGAGAGAAAGATAGACACCTGCAGGCCTGCCTTACGCATGTGCGCTTAACCCGCTGTACTACCACCTGACTCCCACCTATTAATACTTTATAAAGACTTTTTTTGTTGTTCAAGAATTTCATTTAGAATATGTAATTGGGTGCAGTGAAGAGTAAAAGTTCTTCCAGTTCTTCCCCAAGGCATAATTTGTTTATTTTTTGACCAATGCACTGCTAAACTCTGGCTTATTGGCAGAGCCTGATGATTGAATCTATGACCAATTTCTCATAGCCAAGTCCCAGGTGCTTTCTCCCTGATCATAAAATCACACTTTTAGTAAAAATCTAGAATCAGCTGGGGCCCTTATTAAAAATGAAGTTCTCTAGATCCCTCTAAATAACACTTGGGAACCACTGTTTGACATCACTCACTGTAGCACTTATTTTTGCAAACAGCTTTCCGTATTTTTTTGAAGTTTTATTAAGGGAGGAGGACTGAACTTGGGACCTCATGCTTGAGAGTTGACATTTTAACCACTGCACCACCTCTCTGATCTCTTTGGCTTAGACCTTTCTGTAGTTGTATATAATGCCTGACTGTTATTTACATCTCGGAAGAGAGAAAACGGTTGCTTTCTGTAAGGCAAAACCAACCTCCAGGTTTTGTGAATGAAGCGAATTGTGAAGGCATGTTCAGATTTGCAGGTTTCATTAGTTTTTTTTTTTTTTTAAAGTAGGGATTGGATTTCACCAGACAGTTGAATAAATACTGAAGACATTTGCCTTGATTTTAGGGATATGAAACTTACAGACATAACTTACCTATATTCCATGTATTTTAGGATTCTATCATGGCGTATCATGTTGACCACCTAATCATTTAGATTAAATAATTCCAGCCTAACTAATAGCTTTGTGCCCAGTCTCGGACATACAGTAGAAACCATTTTTATTTGATCTGGTACCAAGAGTCAAATACAGTAGAATCTTAAGCAAGGAAGGCCTGTGCTCTACCCACTGAGCCACTTCCTGGACCTCTGCTATCTTTATTTTAGGAGCTGGGTGGTGGCACACCTGATTAAGCACACATATCACCGAGCTCAAGGACCTGGGTTCAAGCCCCCACTCCCGACCTGTAGGAAGTCTGCTTCATGCACTGGAAGTGGGTCTGAAGCTGTCTTTCTTTCTCCCTATCTTCCCCGCCTCTCAATTTTACTCTGTCCTGCCAAATAGAAAATAAAAAAAAAAAAAGGAAAAATGACTGCCAGGAGTGTGAATTTGTCATGCTCCAGCAATAACCTTGGTGACAATTTTTTTAAAAAAAACTTTGAGATACCAGATCACTCCTCCACTACTCCAATCTGTGTGGTACTGGGGTTCAAGGGATACCTGTGCTCTTCCCAGTGAGCCAGTCCCCTGGCCACCCTATGCCATTTTAACAAAAGAGCACTTGTGTTCCTTCTAATCTTATACTAAATTGAACTTTTTTTCCCTTCATCATTCTCTAAATATTTTGTATAGATAAATTGAGGGGGGGGGGCAGGTGGTGGCATACCTGACTGAGCACATATGTTATAATGCACAAGGAACCAGGTTCAGGCCCCTGTTACCTGTGTTACCACCTGCAGGGGTAAGCTTTGTAAATGGTGAAGCAGTGTTGTCGTTATCTCTCCCCCCACCTTTCCTTTACCTATTTCTCTGTCTATATTCAGCATATAAGTAAAGAGGGCCCATGTGGTAGCACACCTGGTTGAGTACACATGCAATAGTGTGCAAGAGCCTGGGTTCAAGCCCCCAATCCCCATCTACAGGGAGGAAGCTTTGGAAGCAGTGCTACAGGTGTCTCTCCTTCTCTGTCTTCCCCTTCCTTCTGGATTTCTATATCAAAAAAATGTTTTTTTTGGGGGGAGGACTCAGCACACAGTGGCACAATGTGGTGCCTGGGCTAAAGTATAAAGAAATAAGTAGGAAAATAGGGGGAGAAACCAGTACTGTTTCATTGCTCACCCTCCTGCAGGTGGGGATCAGGGGTTTGAGCTTACACACTGTAATGTGTGTCAGTCAAATGGGGCACCACCCAGCCCAAAATGTCTTATGTGCTAAATGAAGAAGTATTCCTAGTGGGATTTTTTTCTTTTTATGTTCAGTTACAGAAACCGGGAAAGAGGGGAAACACCACAACTTCCCCAATGCATGGTGTTTCTTTGTGGTTCTGAGAGACTGAACCTGAGTCCTTAAACTTGGTAATAGGTACACAGTATCAGTAACCTATCTTCCAGCCCGCATTTACCTATTTAAATAGGGGAGTCCCAATAAATATAAAATCTTTTTTGTGCTAGTTCCTTAAGTTTAACATACATAATTTAATAAATCCTTCAACTATATACCAACTGGTAGATTATATTTAAATAGAGAGCAGTAATAGTTAACGTTTAGAAGCTAAATTAATAAGTACTGTACTGTGGTTCTTCTAATGTAGCTCTTCTCTTACTATTCTAATTTTACTATTCTAATATTCTAACTTGCATACCAATAGTTTTAATTTTATTTAGATAATTTATTATTGGAAAAGTATCACTGGAACTTATCAGAACTCCATGAATTGTTGAGCAGTTGTTTTCTCTTTGCATCTCTGACTCAAAATACTGGGACAGGGAGAGAACTTGTAGAGCATATTTAATCTCTAGCACCAACCATTTTAGTGAAACACTTTACTAAACTTTTTTGTAAAAAGAAAGTTACCTCTTGCCAGGTAAAATGGATGTGAAAATTTTAAAAGCATTTATCCATCTGTCCCTCTTTTTATCCACCCACACATCCTCCCATCCGCTCATTTATCGCAACCATTCATTTCTTATCCACTCATTCACCAACCATCCTTTTACCCCATAAAATTGCTTTAAAGTTTTCTATTCTTACCAATTTAACATTGGTTTACAGTGCTAGAAGATTTTAGTATAGTTTTACCGCTATATAGGTGTGTATGACTCACCACACCCTCTGCCGTTGTAGTTTGTGAATATAAACATCACAAATCCCAAGTTTGAAGTTAACACAGACTTGTTACACTTAACAACTATTTGGGCATGAAATGTCCACTAGAAAAGCATTGGAAATTGGTTCAAATACAGCTCTGTTCCACAATGATTGGTCAGTTCATTTATTTTCACTTCAGTTTCAATGTCAAAGTGAAGGATTTAATGATGATCATTAAAATCATGATTGAGATTGAAGCTATTAAGACACTGAAGTACTGAAGTGAACTTATGAAAAATTTCATAATGAAATCACAGATAACAAGTTCTGAGGGTCATAAGGTATTAAAAGCGTAAGCTAGGGAAAAAATTGAAATACCTCAATACGAACTACACATCTCTAGAATGACGGGTTTGTGTGGAAAATCTATAGGGGGTGGAGATGGGAGTGTTTATTTCAGCAGAGGAATGAAGGTCAGGAAAAACTACAGGAAGTTAAGGAGAAGTCAGTTCTGAAAGTAGGGAAGAGCCAATGGTAAGACCACTGGGTAGGTGGTGAGTCTGAGGGGGCCAGGTGGTGGCACACCTGTTAAGCGCACATATTACCAAGCCCAAGGACTGGGTTCAAGCCCCCCCTTACCCCCTTGCAGGGGGTCTGCTTCACTAGTGGTGAAGCAGGACTTTATTTCTCTCTCCATCTCCTCGACTTCTGTCAAAATTTCTGTCCTATCTAATAAAAATTAGAAAAAAAAAATTGCCGCCAGGAGCTGTGGATTCCCAGTACTGGCACCAAGACCCAACTATAACCTGGAGGCAAGAAAACACAAAAAAGAAAGTTGAGGAGGGGCAGGCAGTGGCGCACCTAATGTCCCCCCTTCACAACTGGTGAAGCAGGGTTGCAGTTCTTTTTTTTTTTTTTTTTTTTTTTTAACCAGAGCACTGCTCAGCCCTGGCCTATGATATGGGGGGGGGGGCGGGGGGAGGGGGCTGAACCTGGCACTTTGGAACTTCAGGAATGAATCTCTCTACATAGCCATTATGCTATCTCCCCCATAAAAGATTTTGCTTATTTATCGGATAGAAGCAAAAATCAAGAGGGGGGAGGGGATATGGGAGAGAGCTGCAACACTGAACCACTCCGGAAACTTTCCTCCTGCACGTGGGGACTGGGAGCTTGAACCTGGGACATAGTAACGCATGTGCTCAACCAGGTGCGCCATCACCGCCCCCCCCCCTTTTTAAACCAGAGTACTGCTCAGCTCTGTTTATGATGGTCCCAGAGATTGAAACTGGGACCTCAGAGCCTTCATATGAAATGTTTGCAAAACCACTATGCTATCTCCTAGGCCCTTCAGTTTGCATAAAGGGGACGGGGTTAACAGTATTCTGCTTTGCACCATAGATCTCCTGAATGTTTGTTTCTATAGTTACTAGGAGGTTGTGCAACGCTACAAGACAGCAACAGCGTTTAAATTCAATCTGAAAACCAACTGAAACTCGGGACTTGAAAATCTCACTTCTCCCTTCTGTGGTTCCCAGTCTGGGTGAAGCTGGCACCTCTAAGGTCAATCAGAGGGCCGACAGGTGCGGTACTAGCCAATCACTGTGCAGAGAGCTTGGTCCCGCCCCCGGGCGATCAGCCTGGTCCGGGGGTCGCGAGGCGGGGCGACGAGTCCTGGGTCCTAGTCTGCGGGGACCGAGCGACTGCGGCAGCATCAGCCCTCAGCGCAGGGCCCAGGAAGCAGGTGAGTATCAGCGGCCTCTGGGTCTTTCCCCGTCTCAGCCTTTGCTGCAGGCGTCGGCGTGGAAGAGCCGAAGGAGCGAGCGCACCGTCTACTTGAAAGGGGCGAGGGCTGTGGGCCGATCGTTCATCCCGGCAGACGGAAGCGACTTGGGGACCTTTTAGTTTCCCGCGGCCGAGTGTGGCTGTTATTGGGGAGGTCGCAACACGGGGTCCGCCAGCCGGGGACCAAAGCTGGGGGTCAGTGGGGGTGCACTCGGAGGAGCCGCAGCGCCGCTGACGGTTGTAGGTCGCTGCGCAGCTCTGCGTCCCGGCGACCCCCCCCCCCCGTACATAGAAACCGTTGCTAGGCTGCGGGGGGCGGAGCTAGCCTGGCTGCGGGGGGCGGAGCTAGCCTGGCGGCTATGCCCACAGAAACCCCATAGGCTGATTAAGAGACCTGTGACTTGAAGGTGGATCGGGATGACCGAGAGAAATTCAGTCCAACTAGAACCAGAGGTTTTCAAAACCAGAAACAAACAAACAAAAAAAGTGAACTTGAGAATAAACATTTGGTGATTATTTATAAAGCTCAGGTTTGGCTTATGATGGTGCCAGGAATTGAACCTGGCACCTCGGAGCCTCAGTTATGCAAGTTACCATTATTATTATTTTTTGCATAACCATTATGTTATCTTCTAGCCCTTGGTTGATATCTATGCCAGAGTGCCACTGTCATAGACGATGTTTAACTTAGGGTTTCATGGTAGTAAGTAAGTCTGATGCCCCACCTGCTGCACCACTTGCCTTGCCCCATCTATTGTGTGGTTTTGCAGAACCCTTATGCTGTCTCCCCACCCCCTATTGAGTGGTTTTGAGAGAATGTGTATCCTGCCCAACAGCAACAACCAAACACGGTCAACTTTCATAAAAGAGTTCTCAGAGAAACATTAAAGCAGTGTTCAGAAACTCATTTGATTAGGTAAGAGATAACTATCATTGAAAATACTCTTTCACTTTATTCAAATCAAATAATCTGTATTGAGAATCTCGGGGGTTGCAAGATTCCTTCTATTTGAGGTTATTACTGTTATTTACTTATTTCTGCCAGAGCTTCACCAGGGCTTTGCATCTATCCAACTCCATTGTTCCATGTGGATGCTTCCTCTCCCTCTCCCACTCCCAGCCCTTCTCCTTTCTTTTATTCAGAAAGAGTAAGAGAGGGACATAGAAACAGAGAGAGACGGAGCCATACCACACTACCATTTAACTGCTTGTGGAAAACAGCCCTTTGCATGGTGGTTAGGGGCTCAAACCTGGGTCTTTATGCAAGGCCTAAAGTGTTGTCTGCCAGCTAAGCTAGTCCCTAAACCCCAAAGTAAATGTTGAACCCTAGAAGTTGTTTAAATCCCTCCCATCAAAGAGATTCTTTGGGGGGTATTATCAATAAAAGTTCTTCATCTTGCTTTTCTGTAACTTCTACCCTTATGGATGGCTATCATTGTGATGGAAGATATTCATCACACTGGGTCCTACTAGTATGGTGTGAACGAGACACTATCATTTCTCCTCTGAACTTCATTATTCAAAACTGAGGAACTGGGGTAGGTATCCACTGTCCTATCATGGAGGACTATAACAAGTCAGAATACAGCATGCTGTGCTAAGACCTCCATGGGGTGATATGAAACTACACTTGTGACAACAAATGCTGTAAACCAGCACTTCCCCAATAAAATGACTTAAAATGAAAACCTACCTGAGGTACTATCATGTATGTTCATTGTTAAAGTCAGTCAGGAAAGGCCAAGTGTTTTTTTTTTTTTTTTTTTTGTCAGGAGAGGTCTTTACATGAGTACCTTCCCAGAAGGCAAGTATGCTGAAAATATGAAGGTGAATAAAGTAAGATGTCTCACAATCTAATAGGAAGACAAAGAAACATACGTAGAATATGTGCTGTGGGCCACTAGAGCACAGTTCTGCAAACAACTCATTGACATCAGTGGGAGGCGGAGAATAAGGGAAAGCGTGATGCTAAGGAAAGGTACCAAAGAAAGGATGTCATTTACCATGTGCTGAATCACAAAGGACTATTAGGATATTAGCAAACAGCTAACTCAGGTCCTTCAAATCAGTAATAGATCTTGTGGGCTGGCAAGATAGCCCACCTGAGAAGGCACCTGACTTGCCATGTGTGTGATTCAGGTTTGAGTTCTCAGCCCCATGGCAGCAAGAGAAACTTCCTTGTTGTGTGTTGACTGTGTTGTGTGTTTCTCTCTGTGCGTCTGTCTATTTTTAAAAAGGTGACTTAGAATAGTGAAGCCCTAACGATGTGACACACATGATATATATTTTAAAGTATGTATTTATTTTTATTTTTGAGAGAGATACAGACAGAGAAAGACAGTGAGAAACACCAGAGCACTGCTCAGCTCTGGCTTCTGATGGTGTGGGGGCCTGAACCTGGGACTTCAGAGCCTCAGGCCTGAGAGTTTCTTTGCATAACCATTATGCTATCTACCCCCACCCTTTTTAAAAGTATTTTTGTAGGCCTGGGTGGTGGCAGCCGGGTTCAAGCCCCTAGTCACCACCTGCAGGGGGTAAACTTCACAAGTGTTGAAGCAGTGCTGCAGGTATCTCCATCTTCCCCCACTTTTTTTTTTTCTTTTTTACCAGAACACTGCTCAGCTCTGGCTTATGGTGGTGTGGGGAAATGAACCTGGGACTTTGGAGCCTCAGACATGACAGTCTCTTTGCATAACCATCATGCTATCTACCCCCTGTCTTCCCTCCCCTTCATTATTTCTCTCTGTCTAATCAAATAACTAAATATTTTCTTAAAAAAAAACACATGCTTAAAATATTTTATTAGTGATTTAATAATGGTTTACGAGAGTATAGGATTATAGGGGTGGGGGCTGGTGCAAACCATAAAAGCACACAGGTTACCACACTGAAAGATCCCAGGTTTGAGCCCCTGGCCCCTGCCTGTGGGGGGGAGGGACTTCAGAACTAGTGAAACAACACTGCATTTGTTTCTCTCTCACTCTCTGTCTCTCTGTTTTTATTATAATTTTTTAAAAAAGGAAAAGTGGTTGCTGGGAGCAGTGGATTCATCAAGCCTACTGAGTCCCATCCATAATTCTGGAGGAAAAAAAAAAAAGGATTATAGTGGTGGTGGTGGTGAGGCAGGCGGTGGCTCTCCTGGTTGAACATACATATTTGAGTTCCCTGCTCCCCATCAGCAGGGGAGATGCTTGACAGTGAGGCAGGTCTGCAGGTGTCTCTTCTATCTCCCCCTCCCTAGTCAACTTCTTTTTTGTCAAATAAAATAGAAAAAAAAAAGTGTCCCAGAAGGTGGCATAGTTGATAAAGCATGAGGTCCTGAGTTCAGTCTCTAGCAGCACATGTACCAGAGTGATGTCTGGTTCTTTCTTTCTCTATTCCTTTCTCATTAATAAGTCAAACCTAAAAAAAAAAATTAATAAGTCAAACCTGAAAAAAAAAAAAAGGCTGTAGCACAGCAGGTTAAGCGCAGGTGGCGCAAAGCACAAGGACGGGAGTAAGGATCCTGGTTCCAGCCCCTGGCTCCCCACCTGCAGGGGAGTCGCTTCACAAGCGTTGAAGCAGGTCTGCAGGTGTCTTATCTTTCTCTCTCCCTCTCTGTCTTCCCCTCCTCTCTCCACTTCTCTCTGTCCTATCCAACAACGACGACTGTTGGTATGCATGAGACCCCTTCTGTTTCATTTGGTTTAAATCCCCCCTGCTTAACACTATTCTATTTATATAACCACTGCATTCTATTTACATAACCGCTGTTAACAAGCACCACCCTCCCTCCAGGGCATTGGTTCAATCCCCACTGTTTCATGATATGTTTTTGCTCCACTCCCTCTCCTTGTCACACCTTGATCCTCTCCTTGTCACACTCTGATTGTCACCAGTCACTTTTCTCTCCACCCTCTCTATGTCACATCTTGTTTCCACCCTACTTGGCAAGTATATATAAAGACAGTATTGTGAGTTCTACAGTACCTTGAGTTTAGCTTAGCTCGTCTTAGATTGTGCTGCGTCCTGCATGAATAAAGAGATAGATACTGCCTACAGCTCAACCATGAGTCCCTGGTCATCTGTTACCTGCCCGTGAAGCCAGCCCGGCGAAAACAACATAACCCGTCGAAAACAACAGACGACAACAATAATAACTACAACAATAAAACAACAAGGGCAACAAAAGGGAATAAATAAAATAAATATTTAAAAAAGGGGAAAAATGCCCTCTGGGAGCTGTGGATTTATAGTGCAGGCACTAGTGATAACCCTGGTGACAATAAATATAAAATAAATTATAGAGATTATAGAGATAGACTTACACATGCACTACCAAAGTTCTAGCCCCCCCCCCCCTCCTCAACTACTTTACTTCTCACATTGATATAATTTGGTTTCTTTTCTTTCTTTTCTTCCCCCTCCCCCAGAGCACTGCTCAACTCTGGTTTATAGTGTTGCAGGGAATTGAATCTTGGACTTCAGAGCCTCAAGCATGACCATCTTTTCCATAACTATTATGTTATCTCCATTTTTTTGTTCATCCATATTTCAATAATCTATATTCCATATTTAAGTGAAGCCATCCTGCAAGATATATTAAAAAATAGTTTGGGCCCTGTAGTGGATCAAAGTATGTCACCCCCAAACAGGTCATTTAAACATAAGATTTAATTTTAGTTGATTGTTTAGCTGGAGAACTAGACCTACCTTTCAGGTTTCCTCATCTCCTGTCTTCCAAACCAAGAGTGCACAACTCTTTTTGCAACAGATGACAGCACCGAGATGGCTCTGTATAAACAGACCTTACTAACGCAGCACCGAGATGGGTCTATATAAACAGACCTCACTAACACAGCACCGAGATGAGTCTATATAAACAGACCTTACTAACACAGCACCGAGATGAATCTGTATAAACAGACTTTACTAACACAGCACCAAAATGGGTCTATATAAACAGACCTTACTAACACGACTCTTCTCCCTTACTGGTTTCTCCCATATAGTTACTTTCCTCTAGAAACTCCAACTTCTTTTTTTTTTTTTTTGTCTAATCACTATTTTTTGTTTTTCGTTTTCACTTCTTTTCTGAGAAGTCCTTATGTGTAAGTAAAATGAACCCTTTTCCTATCAAGCTGTCCTATATTCATTTAGTTTGCATGTCACAAGCAGAGACCATAAATGGATAGAAGAAACAATCTGGTTCCTCCCCATCACCAAAACTTGTTTTATCATTGTAGTTCATCTTTGCATAAGTAAAGATGAATTGAGATAACCCATGTACAGGTATTTCAATTTCAATTCATGAATATTAGCTGGTGTTGTTAGGAAAAAATTTAAAGTAAATTTCCTTGGGGAAATAAATCAACATCTTTTTTCTGTATAGAAATGAAAATAAATTTTTTAGAAGTATCTAGGTGCTTCCTACTATCCAAATAGAATATTACTATATATATTTGATTCACAAATCTTTTCTTATTCTCTGTTTCAGCTATGACGACCAAAGATTACCCATCACTGTGGGGTTTTGGAACAACAAAAACATTTAAAATCCCTGTTGAACACTTGGATTTTAAGTATATTAAAAAATGTTCAGATGTTAAACACTTGGAAAAAATTCTCTGGGTGCTCAGGTAAGCATTTAAAAATAATTTCATAGTATGCCAACTGAAAGTTTTGTTATTTACTTTGACATCAGGGTTATTGCTGGAACCTGGTACCTGTTCCTGGCAGCCATTCCTCTCCCTCTACCTTTTCTTTTAAAAGATAATTGGGGCCAGGGGCCAGGAGCCAGGCGGTAGCGCAGCGGGTTAAGTGCACGTGGTGCAAAGCACAAGGACCAGTGTAAGGATCCTGGTTCTAGCCCCAGGCTCCCCACCTGTAGGGGAGTTGCTTCGCAGGTCTGCAGGTGTCTTTCTCTCCTCTTCTGTTTTCCCCTCCTCTCTCTATTTTTCTCTGTCCTATTCAACAACAACATCAATAAAAACAACAATAATAACTACAACAACAATAATAACTACAACAACAATAAAAAAACAAGGGCAACAAAAGGAAATAAATAAATATAAAAAAATAATAATTGAGGCCAGGTGGTGGTGCACTTGGTGAAATGCACACACTGCTGTGGGCAATGGGCAAGCATACATGTTCAAGCCCCTGGTCCCCACCTGAAGGGGGAAAGCTTCATGAGTGGTGAAGCAGTGCTGCAGGTGTCTCTTTGTATCTTACTCTCTATCTCCCTCTCCCCTCTCAATTTCTCTCTGTCTCTATCCAATAATAAAAATATATAAATTAGTTTAAAATAACTTAGTTTTATTTATTTATTTATTACCAGAGCACTGCTCAATTATGGGTTATGGTGGTGCGTGGGATTGAACCTGAGACTTTGGAGCCTAAGGCATGAGAGTCTCTTTGCATAACGATTATGCTATCTACCACTGCTCCTTCCTTATAGAGATAGAAATAGGGAGGGAGGAAAGGAGAGAGGGAGGGAGGGAAGGAGAGAGAGAAAGAGAGAGAGAGAGAACCTGTAGTACTGTGCCACTTCTCATGAAGCTTCCCCCCATACAGGTAGGAAAAGAGGCTCTGAACCCTGGGCCTCACACATGGTAGCATATGCACCACTGCCTAGCCCATTCTTTGGGGGTGATTGTCAAGCTGTAATATTTGTCAAGTGTCAGATATGGTTGTTGAAATAGAAAATTTAAGGGCCACAATTTCAGAGAATCTAGGTGGGTCCTAAGGCCTGGCTATTGATGTGCAGTGATCAGGGGAACCCAAGAAACAGTACCCATAGAGTACCAACCTGTGCCCTCTGTTTTCAATTTCTTGAGAGACTTTCATTTAGAGAGTGGCTTGAAGGGGCCAAGTGGTGGCATACCTGGTTAAGTGCCCACATTATGGTGCACAAGGACCCAGGCTGCAGCCCCTGGTCCCAACCTGCAGGGGGGAAGCTTGACAAATGGTAAAGAAGGGTTGTGGGTGTCTCTCTGTCTCTTTCCCTCTCTACCTTCTTTCCTCTCAACTTCCCTCTAGCTCTATCCAATATATAGTTGGGGGGGGAGGGGCGCACACTTGATGTTGGATTTGCAGAACATAAACTGCAGCCTCTAGGACAGAAGCAGTTGTTTCCATTTTGTTCTGGTGCTCGGCACTGGTTATTGTTTCTGCTCAGACTCCCTTCCTTATCACAATGTCCCTTCCTTTTTCTCTGCTCACCTTTGCCTCTTCCATAAGCACCTGTCCTTGTCCTCAGCCAGAGTTGACCTTATCACCCCTAACCGCTTCTGAATTAGGTGAAATTTCATATCATGGTTTTCCCTTTTGTTTTTCTTAGAAGTACAGGGGCATTTTCATTTACATTTGGTCAGAGACAGAAAGTGAGAAGTGTGTGGCAAAGAATTTAAATAGTAGCAAAGTTGGTTCTCACGAATTTTACAAGTAACCTAATGAAATTCTGCTGCACTAGCTTGGAGTTATTTTTAATTTTTAAAATTCTTTTAAAAAATATTTATTTATTTCCTTTTGTTGCCCTTGTTGTTTTATTGTTGTAGTTATTATTGTTGTCATCGTTGTTGGATAGGACAGAGAGAAGTGGAGAGAGAAGGGGAAGACAGAGAGGGGGAGAGAAAGATAGACACCTGCAGACCTGCTTCACCGCTTGAGAAGCGACTCCCCTGCAGGCTGGGAGCTGGGGGCTCAAACTGGGATCCTTATGACGGTCCTTGTGCTTTTGCACTTAACTTGCTGCGCTACCGCCTGACTCCCTAAGATTCTTTATTTACTAATGAGAGAGAGAGAGAGAGGGAGGAGAGGGGAGAGAGGGAGAGAAAACACATGAACCAGAGCATCAGTATGGCACATCCGATGGTAGAGACTGAACTTGAGACCTCACACTTGAGAGTTAAGTGCTTTATTCGCTGCACCACCTCCTAAGCTATTTTTTTTATAATTAAATTTATTGGGAGTTGGGAGTAGCACAGTGGGTTAAGTGCATGTGGTGCAAAGCACAAGGACCTGCTTAAGGATCCCAGTTTGAGCCCCCAGCTCCCAGCCTGCAGGGGAGTCGCTTCATAAGCAGTGAAGCAGGTCTGCAGGTGTCTATCTTCCTCTCCCCCTCTCTGTCTTCCCCTCCTCTCTCCATTTCTCTCTGTCCTATCCAACAATAATGACATCCATAATAACTACAACCATAAAACAACAAAGGCAACAAAAGGGAATAAATACATATAAAAAACATTAAAAAAATTAAATTTATTTATTCAATGAATTAGTATGATTTCACTTCTTTGTGGGACTTTTTCAAAAAGAGTGAGGGAAACAGCCAGACAGAGAAAGGGAGAGGCATCATAGTACTGAAGCTTCCTCTAGTACTGTGGTACTCACATATGGAGCTGGGAGTTTGAACCTGAGCTGTGCACATGGCAAGCAGGTTCCTGACCAGGGGAACTATCTTGCTAGCCTCAGAATTATCTCCTAATTTGATTTGGAATAAGATTACTTTATTTTTATTTTTCCCAAAATTGAAAAGCTAAATAATTTTAAAAGGAGGAAGAGCTGATTTTCCTTAAATAGTAAACATACAGATGCATGTATATATATATATATTTTTTTTCATTGAATAGTAAAAGAAATCCTGTTCCTTGAGTAGATGAACTTAAAGGAATTTAAAGGCATATTCTCAACTGTTCCATTGTTGTTTTTTTCCTATTCTTTTAGGAAAAAAAAGAAAGTTAACCTCTAAATAAAAACACCTCAGGAAGGTACTACAAAGTCTCATTTTTAAATTGTATCTGTCACTGGATTTCCATTCATAGATTTATAATTACCTTATATACAGCATGAACATAGGGTGTTGAAGAGGAAAATGTACTTACTCAACTTTTAAAATTTATAGTGGAAATTTGTGTCTTTTGAGCCCCCTCCCCCCATTTCATTTACTCTGTAGATTAGTGAATAGAAGAGGAAGTTGGACAGGCTGAGGAGGGAGAGTAGGATGCCACAGGCAGTGCATGGACTGCTGTAGATCCCCTGGGTTCCACAGAGCCAGATCACAAGCCTCTGGACTATATGATATATAAATAAGTTGACATTTCTTTTTTCTTTTTGCCTCCAGGGTTATCGCTGGGGCTTGGTGCCTGCATTACGAATCCACTGCTCCTGGAGCTCTCCCCCCCCCCCATTTTTTAGTTATTTATTTATTTTCTCTTTTGCTGTGCTTGTTGTTTTATTATTGTAGGTATTATTGTTGCTGTTAGTGATGTCGTCATTGTTGGATAGGACAGAGAGAAATGGAGAGAGGAGGAGAAGACAGACAGTGGGAGAGAAAGACATCTGTAGACCTGCTTTACCACTTGTGAAGTAACTCCTCAACAGGTGTGCAGCCGGGGACTCCAACCTGGATCCTTATGTAGGTCCTTGTGCTTTGCGCCACGTTTGCTTAACCTGTTGCGCTACCACCCGACTCCCTCCCCACCTCCCATTTTGTTGCCCTTGTTATTGTCATTGCTGTTGTTGGATAGGACAGAGAGAAATCAAGAGAGTAGGGGAAGACAGAAGGGGAGAGAAAGATAGACACATGCAGACTTGTTTCACCACTTGTGAAGCTCCCCCTCTGCAGTTGGGAACCTGGGGGCTCAAACTGGGATCCTTCCACTGGTCCTTGAGTTTCTCACCATGTGCACTTAACCCGCTGTGCTACTGCCTGGCCCTGAAAATTTCATATTTTTTAAAAAGGTCTGGTGAAGAAGGATATTATCCCGAACTTACAGAATTTTGTGAAAAGTGCCTTGAAGGACTGGCTCCTGAAAGCCGAGCTCTGAGGAAAGAAAAACCTGCAGCAACAGCATGCAGCTTCACAGCAGAAGAGTGGGAGAAAATTGATGGTGACTTAAAGGTATATGTGTGTGATTGACACCAAATATATATATATAAGTGAAGTTACATATATATTTCACTTATCTGAGTTCCTTGACCTATTTGTCAATAAAGAACTTTTGGTGAGACTGTATTGTATGTCTACTTCACCTAGCTGAAACCTTAGGGTTTTTTTTTTTTTTTTTCCTTTTTTATTTCTTTATTGGGGCATTAGTGGTTTACAGTCAACAGTAAAAACCTTAGGTTTTAAAAATATTTTTATTTAGTATTGGAAAGAGTTAGAGAAATTGAGATGGGAGGAGGAGGCAGAGAGGTAAAGAGACAGAAAGACACCTGCAAACACACGTGGCGCAAAGCACAAGGATTGGCATAAGGATGTGGGTTTGAGCCCCTGGCTCCCCACCTGTAGGAGAGTAGCTTCACAGGCGGTGAAGCAGGTCTGCAGGTGTCTATCTTCCTCTCCCCCTCTCTGTCTTCCCCTCCTCTCTCCATTTCTCTCTGTCCTATCCAACAATAATGACATCCATAATAACTACAACCATAAAACAACAAAGGCAACAAAAGGGAATAAATACATATAAAAAACATTTAAAAAATTAAATTTATTTATTCAGTGAATTAGTATGATTTCACTTCTTTGTGGGACTTTTTCAAAAAGAGTGAGGGAAACAGCCAGACAGAGAAAGGGAGAGGCATCATAGTACTGAAGCTTCCTCTAGTACTGTGGTACTCACATATGGAGCTGGGAGTTTGAACCTGAGCTGTGCACATGGCAAGCAGGTTCCTGACCAGGGGAACTATCTTGCTAGCCTCAGAATTATCTCCTAATTTGATTTGGAATAAGATTACTTTATTTTTATTTTTCCCAAAATTGAAAAGCTTTCTCTCTTTCTCTCCCTCTCTCTGTCTTCCCCTCCTCTCTACATTTCTCTCTGTCCTATCCAACAACGACTACATCAATAACAACAACAATAATAACTATAACAACAATGAAAAACAAGGGCAACAAAAGGGAAAATAAATAAATATCAAAATAATTTAAAAAAAAAGACAACTGCAGCCCTGTTGCACCATTTGTGAAGCTTTCCCCCTGCAGGTGGGGACCAGGGACTTGAACCTGGGTCCTTGTCCACTATAAATGTGTGCTGTTAACCAGGTGTGCCACTGCCTGGCCCCCCTCCTTACTTCTTTAGTCCCATCTATGAGTGAGATCATCTAGTATTTGTACTTCACTTTCTGGCTGATGTACATTATTCTTTCAAGTTCCATCCACATTGTAGCTAAAGAAAAATCAGCATTTCATGCAGCTGAGAAGTATTCCATTGTGTATACATATTAGAATTTCCTAAACCACTCATTTATTGTTTGACATCTGTGCATATTGTCAAATTTGGGCTATTACAAAAAACTCTGCCATGGGATAGTTGTATATTGATGTCTTTGGATCTCATCAGTGATAGAGCACAGGACTTACCTGCATAAAGTTCTGAATCTGATCCTAAGCACTGTATATGCTGGAATGATTCTCTTTTTATTCTCTCTTTAATAAAATAAATACTAAGAATAAAGTTTAATAATCCTTTTTCTTTTATCCTTCATGATCTTTTCAATTGCTTCTACATTTGAAAAAGATTTCTCTCCACCAATACACATTTGTTTATATATATTTTTTTAGAATTGGGGGCCAGGCAGTAGCGCACCAAGTTAAGAGCACATAGTACAAAGTGCAAGGACCAGTGCAAGGATCCTTGTTTGAGCTCCTGGCTTCCCACCTGCAGGGGAGGCAGGTCACTTCACAAGCATTGTAGCAGGTCTGTGGGTGTCTTACTTTCTCTCCTTCCTTTTGTCTTCCCCTCCTCTCTCGATTTCTCTGTTCTGTCCAACAACAACAGTAACAATAACAATGGAAAAAAGATGTCTGTAAGGAGCAGTGGATTTATAGTGCAGGCACTGAGCCCCTGCCATAAAACTGGAAGCAAATAATAATAATAATTATAATTCTTTTGTGGTGTCATTTTGCTTAATTTTTTTTTTTAATTTACTTATGGGGAAGAGAGAAAGAGGACAGAAAAAGAGCCAGAATACCACTCTGTTACTTGTGATGCCAGGCATCTCATGTTTGAGAGCCAAGTGCTTTATCCACTATGCCAACTCCTGGGCTATTAAAAATAATTATTTATTTATTTTTAATTTTTTGCCTCCAGGGTTATCACTGAGGCTCAGTGCTGTTGTTGACCCAGATGTTGTTGTGTGCGGGCCGCGGAGAAGAGAGAGAGGGTCCAGAGCGAAAAGGAAACACCAATCTTTGTTTGCGCTGGCACCTCAGAGTTGGGTGCTAGAGAAGCAGGTTGGGCCATGTGGAGGTAGCAAAAATGGCCGCCTCACACAGTAACCTTTCCTGCATCTGAACACCGGAGTGAAGCGCTGGAAAGAGAGTGAGGTGCGGAAGAAGAAGGGCTTTTATAGGAGTAGCTTTCACGAGAATGGGAAGGGGGAAGAGTAACCATAGCATTCCAAATATCATGGGGATATAGACAATGTCCTGAGGGCATAACATGGCGGAACAGGCCCTCCGAGATCACGGGAACTAGTAGCCTGAGGGGAAAACATGGCAGATGTGAATGCATCTGCACAATTTCCCAGCACAGTGCCAGCACTATGAATCTACTGCTCCTGGAGGCTATTTTTCCCATTTTTGTTGCCCTTGTTGTGGTCGTTATTGTTCTTACAGTTGTTGTTGGATAGTACAGAGAGAAATTGAGAGAGGAGGGGAAGACATAGGGGAAGAGAAAGATAGACACCTGCAGATCTGCTTCACCACTTGCGAAGCGACTCCTCTACAGGTGGTTAGCTGGGGGCTCAACTGAGATCCTCACTCCAGTGCTTGTGCTCGCACCATGTGCGTTTAACTGCCCAACCCCATAAAAAATAATTTTTTAAACAGCTGTGGAGAAATAGAGTTTTGGGGAGGGGTAATTATTATTAATCTGGATGCCCCCCTGGAGTAAATGACATTTGAGACCTTTTTTTTTTAAAACTGAGAGTGCTACTTTTTCAAGCTTCTGCTTTCCAATTTTTACTGACTTAACTTGAAAGTCTGATAATTAACTCCAAGTCAAAATAACATTTTAAAAAATATAGTTATTTATTTATTATTGGATAGAGACAGAAATTGGGAGAGGGCAAGGGAAGATAGAGAGGGAAAGACAGAGAGACGCCTGAAGTCCTGCTTCACCAGTCATGAAGCTTTCCCCCCGCAGGTGGGGACCAGGGTCTAAAACCAGGTTCTTGCACCTTGTAACATGTGCGCTCAACTGAGGTGTACCACTATCTGGCCCAAAAATAACACTTTATTCCCCCAGAATTCTTTGACTTTGTCTTCAGGACGTAAGTAGTTTGATTTTAGTTAAATAATTTGTTTTCCCCACACTTGTGTGTTCCTTTTCTTCCTGATCACTTGGATTTTTGCCCTTCTCCTTGTCTTTAATATTTTTTCTCACCATTTCTTACTTGTTCCCCATTTTTTCCCCATTTTTGTTGCCCTTTTTTATCATTGTTGTTGTTGTTATTACTGTTGTTGTCATTGCTGCTGCTATTGTTGGTTAGGACTGGAGAATTCGAGAGAGGAGGGGAAGACAGAGAGGGGGAGGGAAAGGTAGACACCTGCAGACCTGTTTCACCACCTGTAAAGTGATCCCTCTGCAGGTGGGGAGCCTGGGGCTCCAACCGGGATCCTTACGCTGGTCCTTGTGCTTTACGCCACGTATGTTACTCCCTTTCTTCCTTTTACTATTATTCCCTTGTTGTTTTCCTCCTCCATTTGGCTCCCTTTCCATTCCCCTTAACTTCTGTGCATACAGTACAAATAATGTTTTTTTTTTTTTTTTTCTGAGGGAGAGATCCAGAGTACTGCTCAGCTCTGACATATGCTAGAGTTTGAAAAGTGAGACCTGGGCATGAAAGTTTGGTAAACCACTGCTCCACTATCTCTCTGGCCCCCAAATAATATTTATAATGATCTATTTTAATAGTTTCTGACTGTCACTGTATGTTTAGATATTAGACTGTCACTGTATATTTGCTAAGTAATAGTTTCATAAATTAAAGAAATCTCCTACTCCTTTTTTCTTGGCACCTGTGACAGTTTTCTTTTTTAAATGGTAATGTGGAGAACTGCCTATCCTTAAATGTAATGACAAAGTTTAAAGAAAAGCTATTCAAGATTTTCTAGTTACTTGATGGCCCTATAGAAGATAACGTTTCTTGGCTCTCTTTATTATTATGATTGCTTTGATTAACATGCTTTTAAAGGTCAAAGCAAAGAGCATTCTAAATAGTAATGATTCTAAAACCTTCTCTGTTCCTAACAAGTTATTTCTCAGAGCTTCTGGCAGGTGACTCACTTTACCATACAAGAGGAATTGGGTTTGAGGTTCCCTGCCTCAAACATGGCAGCTTCACAACTGTTACAGCAATGCTGTGGTGTCTGTTTGTCTGTCTCTCTCCCTCTTTGACTCTCTCCCTCTCTGACTGTCGCCCTCTGTCAAGAGAAAGGAGTCCACCAAGAGTAGTGGAACTGTGGAGGCACAGAGCCCCAACAATAACCCTGGCAGATAAACCAAAACCAAATTTGTTGTTTTCGCCGGGCTGGCTTCACTGGCGGGTAACAGACGACGTGGGACTCATGGCTGGTTTGTACGCAATATCTCTTTATTCATGCAGGACGCAGCGCAATCTATACCAAGCTAAGCTAAACTAAAAACTACAAACAATCTTGTCCTTATAAATATACTAGCCCAGTAGGGTGGAAACAGGATGCGATGCAGAGAGGGTGGAGAGAAAAGTGACTGGTGAAAATCAGGGTATGACAAGGAGAGGGGGCGGAGCAGGCAAAAATTCTACCACTGAACCACCAATGCCCTGGAGGGAGGGTGGTGCTTGTTAACAGAGGTTATGTAAATAGAATATAGTGTTATGTAAATAGAATGCAGGGGGGATTAAACCAAATGAAACAGAAGGGGTTTTTAAAAGCAGAATTAGAAGCATACCAACACAAAATCATTTACTTTTCTTGTATATAAATTGAAAAGGCACCGCACAGATTTCCTTTGGTTCCCTCCAGATTTATAATGTTATGATTCTGAACAGTTTACATATACATTAAAAAAATATATTTATTTATTCCCTTTTGTTGCCCTTGTTGTTTTATTGTTGTAGTTATTGTTGTTGTTGATATTGATAGGGCAGAGAGATATGGAGAAAGGATGGGAAGATAGAGAGGGTGAGAGAAAGATAGACACCTGCAGACCTGCTTCATGGCTTGTGAAGTGACTCCCCTGCAGGTGGGGAGCCGGGGGCTCGAAGCAGGATCCTTACATCGGTCCTTGTGCTTTGTGCCACGTTTGCTTAACCCACTGGGCTACCGTCTGACTCCCTGTATATACATTTTTTTAAAAAAATTTTTTACATATATTTATTTATTCCCTTTGTTGCCCTTGTTGTTGGTTTTATTGTTGTTCATATTGATGTCGTTGTTTTTAGGACAGAGAGAAATGGAGAGAGGAGGCAAGACAGAGAGAGGGAGAGAAAGATAGACACATGCAGACCTGCTTTACCTCCTGTGAAGCGACTCCCCCGCAGGTGGGGAGCCGAGGGGCTCGAACTGAGATCCTTAACAACAGTCCTTGCGCTTCACGCCATGTGTGCTTAACCCACTGCGCTGCCACCCGACCCCCTGCATATACATTTTATAAGGAACTTGTGCAATGTTCCCTAGCACTTAGGAGACCCTCCTTAGATGTGTAGATATAAATATAGCTAAGGTCATAAGTGACTTGTAACTCAAGACTTAAATCTTTTTATTAATGCAGAAAATTAAAATCAGTGTAGAAGTCTTGCTATATTTAATGATATTCTGCTAAGTACTTAGAACAGACTACTCAGACTGTTCAATTCTGACATTCATTTCCCAAAATTACCAAAAATAAGTTAATAAATGGATGTATTCGAGTGTGAATTCATCAAATAACAAACTCTAGGCTTGGCTTTTGAATCGTAAGGATGAGATTAAGGTATGGCACCTACCCTCAGAGAATTAACAGTATGGGAGAGAGATGGATAATACACAGATGATTTATATAATCTTTATGCTAATATGTAAAAATGGTACACTTTTAGCTCAACCAGGGTGTCTAGGGAATGTTTTCTAGAAGGGATGATAAATAAAAGTAAGAAAGATAGCAACAATAATGTGAATATACCTAACTGTATACTTAAAAATGGTTAAGATGATAAATTTTATGTTTTATATATATATATATGTATATATTTTCTCACCAAAAAAAGAGTCACTCTAGCTATAGATCATTTCTCACCAAGGAAAGCCATTTCAGATAGAGTAAATGATGAGATCAAATTGTCACTTGAAGAGCAGAGAAACAGCTCATCAGGTAAGACACCTGTCTGGTCATGTGTGTGGCCCAGGTCCTAGCCCTGTCACCACATGGGGAGTGCTGCAGTAGCACTGGGGGGATCTCAGGCAGTGTGGTGTTTCTCCCTTGCTGTCTGTCTCTGTCTCTATCTGAATGAAGAAAGTCAGCCTAGAGGAAGAAAATCACACATGTGCAAGATCCTTGCAATGTGAAGGGAAAAAAAAAATCGTCTTTTGAAGATTGACTGACTTGGAAATCATGAAGTAGAATTCTTTCTTAGGCCTGGTTAGTAATTTGTGACTATATATATTTATTTTTTTTCCTGTCCTTCCTCAGAGTTGGGTATTGGAAATTAAAAAAGAAGAAAGTAAAACACACTGTTATGAAACTGAAACATGTCCAGTAAAGGCAGATAACTTGCCTCCAATACGTGGTTCAAACAATTGTCTTCGTGGTAGCAAGGTAAAGCCTTTTTGGTGTGGGGTTTGGCTGTTATTATTTTTACTTTATTGCTACCAGGCTTCTCTCTGGGATTTGGTGCCTGCATGACTTCACTATTCCCCAGGGTCATTTTTTTTGGGGGTGGGGTGGGGTGGGGTGGGGATGGGAGGTAGAGCATGAGAGATGGAGGAAAGAGAAGGAGAGACACCTGCAGACCTGATCCACTGCTGGTGAAGCTTTCTCCTCCTTTCAGGGGGAGGAGGGACTTGAACCCAGGTCCTCGTGCATGGTAATGTGTGTGCTCTAGTGGGTACACCACCAGCAGGCCTTCCATATTTATTCTCGTGATTCCCCCCGTCACTCTTATGAGTAGGCGGTAGTTCTCATTTAGATCTCAGAATGAAACAGCTTTTTCTTTTTCTTTTTTTTTTTTTTAAATATTTTTTTATTTTATTGTTGAGAGAGATGAAGAGAAAGACACAGAGAGAAACCCCAGAGAACTGTTCAGCTCTGGCTTATGGTGATCTGGGGAATTGAACCTGGGACTGAGGAGCCTCAGGCAGGAGAGTCTGTTTGCATGTTTGCATAACCATTATGCTGTCTCCATCCCCCCACCCCAAACAGCTTTTTCTTTTAAAGACTTGCATCTTAGGTCTACTGCCTTTCCTCCTAGTTTTCTTTGTTGTTCTGTCTCTTAAACTCTAATTAGTTTCAGTGACTACTTAAGATCTAATTCAGTGTGTAAGAATTTCAGAAAATAGTCTTATATGTTAAATAGAATCACAGTGAAACTAATTTGTTGCATAATTAACTGTGGATTTAAAGAATTATTATTTTATTCAGTCTTTTTCTTATGTTAATTTTCTTATATTTATTTATATATTTTTGCCACCAGGGTTAATTCTAGGACTGGATGTCTGCATCATGACTTCACTGCTCCTGTCAGCCATTTTTCTCATAGAGACAGAAATAGAGAGGGAGAGGGAGAGAGAAGAGAGAAAGCGAGACACCTGCAATGCTGCTCTCCCACTAATGATACTTCCCCTTGTAGGTAGGGATGGAGGCTTCAATCTGGTCCTTAAGCATAGCAACCTGTGTGACCTACCAGGTATACCACTGCAAGACCCTCTTTTTTTTTATTTAATTAAAGTACTAAATAGATGCTTTCAAGTAGTTATAGATGCCATTCTTCTGTTTATTGCATATTTATTTCCATATCACCAGCCCCCTATGATTATGTCTCTGTGACGGATTCCTATTTTACTGCATAGACTGTTTTTTTTAGCCCATGGGTTCCAGAGAAAAGATGCCTATAGGAATTTCATGTTTATTCTACTTTCAGAATTAACTTCAAATTTTAAATTCTTTTTTAACTTGCATGTTTTGTATCAATAATGTAATAGTGCAGTTCTAATTTCAAAGGTACTTATTTTTTGTATTCATTCAATGTGTGTATATCCAGTACTTTACATCAAGGTATTAATTCAATACTTTGCATTACAGTAACAGTGAAGCCAAGTAGTCTTGCTACCTGAGAGTTGGTGCAGTGGCTAGAACTTTGGCATTAAAAATATGAGGTCCAGATTTTGATCCCCTGTGCTAGAATAATGCCCTGGTTCTCTCTTGTGTTACTAAATCTTAAAAATGTAAGATCCAACTAATCTTAATATCAAATTTTTTTTATTCTGACAGGAAAAAAACTGTAACAGTAAGCCAGCAAAAAAGAGAATTCCAAGGGATTATGCAGAGTGGGATAAGTATGTTTTATAAGTTTTTAATGTAAGATTTGTTACTAGAAATTATCTACCATAAAAGATCGCAGTTCTTCCCTCTCTTCCTCTACTTCCTTCAATAACTACACATTTAATACAGAAACCAAATACATCCTCTCTCTCTTGGTCTCAATATATAATAACTTATTTATTATATACCTGCATATTTATAATAATCAGGCACTGTACCCCCATACTTGTGAGTCCAGTGTCTTATCTACTATGACACCTCTCAGGCTGTAATCTTGTTTTTCATATTTATAAATAAAAACTTCATCCTCTTGTTTATACAGCAATAAAATTAACTAATTTACTCTTTATTCCTATTCAAAATAAAAGAGAACATAAGTTTTAAATTCAGAGCAGTTGTTCACAATTTTCATTATGAAGTTCTGAGTAGTTTCACTATGATTAAGAAAGTCTTCACTTAACTGCATGTTTAATGAATTTTATTGTCTTCTATATTTTTTCAATGTTTTTAACATTGTATTTTAAGGTTTGATGTGGAAAAAGAGTGTTCAAAAATTGATGAAGGTTATAAAGACAAAACTGTAGGAGACAATAAGTCACATTTGTCTAAAATTGAGACAAGAATAGATATATCAGGTAAGTGCTCAAAAATAAGAAAAATTTAGTAACTTTAATTTTTTTTATAGTATGTCATCAGAATTTCAGTAGGGCTTTAGTGCTGTGTGACCACTGCCAGCAAGTGTTTTTTTTTTTTGTTTTCCTATCTAGAGGATGAGAGACAGAGATAGACAGAGAGACAACACAGTACTGCTCCACTGTTTGTGAAGCATCCTCTATTGCTCCAATGTGGTGGCCAGGTGCTCAAACACAGGTCCTCCTGGCTGGCAAAGTATGTGTTCTACTGGGTAAACTATCTCCTGTTCCTCATAAATTCTTTTTTATTTATAATAAAATCTGTTTATTGATCTTTGACTAGGGTTGACTAGTTCTAACAAATATAATTATATTCTTTACTTAATTTTATACATATGGTAGTTATAAGATTCAAATTTAGTAAGACTTTAAAATATAAGCTCATTTTGGCCAGGATTTATTTGTCTTATGAAATTGTTTTCTCTCTCATCCTTCACATTATTTTTTCTTTTTGTCTCAAGCAAAATGACAAGACAGTCTTTTATAAAATATTTTATTTATTTATTATTGGATAGAGAGAAATTGAAAGTGGAAGAGGAGAGAGAGAGAGGAAGAGAGACAGAGAGACAACCTGCAGTCCTGCTTCACCACTTGTGAAGCTTTCCCTCTGCAGGTGGGGAGCACGGGTTTGAACCTGGGTCCTTGCACACTGTAGTGTAAGCGCTTAACCAGGTGTGCCACCACCTGGATCCCAAAACAGTCCATTTTTATTTGAAGCCCACAGTGTACAGTAGCTTTAAAATAAAGATTGGTGGGGGAGATAGCGTAATAGTTATGCAAACAGACTCACGTCTGAGGCTCTTAGGTCTCGGGTTCAACTCTAAGCCAGAGATCAAACATAAGCTAGAGTTCCGCAGCGCTCTTTTAAAAATTAAAAATAATTAAAAAAAAAGTTTTATTTATTTATGAGAGAGAGAGAAAGGAAGAATCAGAACATTACTCTGGCACAAGTGACACTGGGGATCGAATTTAGGATCTCATGCTTGAGAGTTGAGTGCTTTATCCACTACACCATCTCCAGATCATAGTGCCATGAAAGCAAAACCAATCATAAAATTATCTAAATCGTTATAAATTATAAATGATATTTTTTCTGGTGCTGTGTTTTGCCTTTTTTTCTTTTTGGTTGTTTTTTTAAAATAAATTTTATTTATTTTCCTTTTTGTTGCCCTTGTTTATCACTGTTGTTGTTATCAGTATTGTTATTGTTGTCATTGTTGTTGGATAGGACAGAGAGAAATGGAGAGAGGAGGGGAGACAGAGAGGGGGAAAGATACACACCTGCAGACCTACTTCACTGCTTGTGAAGCGACTCCCCTGCAGGTGGGAAGCCGGGCCTCAAACCACCTGTCCTTTCGCTTTGCACCATGTGTGCTTAACCCACTGAGCTACTGTCCCACACCCCCTCCCCACCTCCCCTTGTGCTTGGGTTTAATCACTCTATGCCAGCTTCTTCAGATGGAGACAGACAGAATTACTGAGAGAGAGTGGGAAAGATAGCACAGCATCAACACTTCCCCAGTGGTTTCCTGGGGACTTGAACTTGGGTAACATGTATGGCAGAGCAGGTACCTGCCCAGGTGAGTTATCTTGCTAGATCCCCAGACTTTGAATGATTAAAAAAAAAAAAAGGGAGTATTCTTAGACTTGGGAAACTTTTTATTTTCTTTTATAATTTTCTTCTTTTGTTAAAGTAAGCATTCTTAGAATTACTTTTAAAATTATATTATGTTTTTACTTATAGAAAGTAACATTTATTTTCAGGTCTTACTGAGAAGGAAATAAATTTTCTTGCTACTCGTGAAAAGGAAAAAGGAAATGAAGCTTTCAATGCAGGAGACTATGAAGAGGCTGTGATGTATTATAGTAGGTGAGCTGAATTTTGCTATAACTTTCTTTTTTTTATTGATTTAATAATGATTGACAAGACTGTAGGATAAGAGGGGAACAATTCCACACAATCCCTACCACCTGAGTTCCACATCCCATCCCCTCCATTGGAAGCTTTCCTATTTTTTATCTCTCTGGGAGCATGGGCCCAGGATCATTATGATGCAAAAGGTGGGAGGTCTGGCTTCTGTAATTGCTTCTTCGCTAGATGTGGATGTTGGCAGGTCAATCTGTACTCCCAGCCTGTTTCTTTCTTTCTTTCTTCCTCTCTTTCTTTCTTTCTTTCTTTCTTTCTAAAAAGGAAACACTGACAAAACTATAGGATAAGAGGGGGTACAACTCCACACAGTTCCCATCACCAGATCTCTGTATCTCATCCCCTCCCCTGATAGCTTTCCTATTCTTTATCCCTCTGGGAGTATGGACCCAAGGTCATTGTGGGATGCAGAAGGTGGAAGGTCTGGCTTCTATAATTGCTTCCCCGCTGAACATGGGCATTGACAGGTCGATCCATACTCCCAGCCTGCCTCTCTCTTTCCCTATTGGACAGGGTTGTACTCCCAGCCTGCTTCTATCTTTCCTTAGTGGGGCAGGGGTTTGGAGAGGTGGGGTTCCAGGGTACATTGGTGAGATCATCTGCCAAGGGAAGTCAGGTTGGCATCATGTTAGCAACTGCAACTTGGTGGCTGAAAAACAGTAAGATATAAAGTAGCACAAATTGTTGACTAATCATGAACCTAAAGGTAAGAATATAGCAGGTGATATTTGGGGGTCTCCATTTTGGAAAAAGCTAGTAGGTTTATTTTAGGTATATTCCAAGGGGCCCATGTCTTTACTAATTTTAGCCCAAGCCCAACAGCTAACATGCAGGTGGGCTAATGGTATTGTCTGTGTCAGAGTTGGAAATAGGACTACAAAGCTGGGTCAGGGAAGAGAGTAGCTCCCCAATATGGGAAAAGTATATAAATATCATTAACTGTAAACCCCATCGATTTGATCTGGGACCCATATTCAGCACAGGAACCTGTGTAACCTCTACATCCCTACAGATCTGAGCTCGCATTCTAGCTAGGAACAGTCTAGGCTGCAATCATTGCAGGACCCACCTTTTCGAGTGGCAGGCTACGTTGACCCAAACTTGGAGAATGGGGTAGTCCTTACCATTGTTGATCCACATTGAGGGTAAGGTCCTATAGAGGCCCTCAAGAGGGTCCACTATGTTGTTCTGATAGAGATGACCAGTGACAGTGGAGAGAGGTATTTGCTAGAGGGCTAGGCCCATCATGTCTCTGTGGGAATCCCTGGATTCGCTGACTAGGGTCTTGGATGATGGGGTGGTTTGGTAGTGAACAAAGAGCCATCATTAAAGTGTGCCAGTCTCTTGCCCTTTCCAGCTTTTGTAGTCCTTACTTTATTTGACAAGGTTAGCCTTGGAGTGATTGAGGGAAGTGAAATGGGAAGTAGTGGAGGATGTCTAAGTAGAAACTATTTGATTAGGTACTTTATGGTGTCTATTTTAGGTCTTTCTGCACTTGTGCACTATAGTTTGCAGTGACTTTGCTGTAACTTTGAATTGGAATTCAAAAGGAGAGAGAGTGAGAACGAGAGACAGAGAGAGAGCGAGAGAGAGAGAGAGAAAGAGAGAGAGATGGAGACCTGCAGCACTGCTTCACTGCTTATGTAGCTTTCCCCTGTAGGTGGGGATCAGGGGCTTGAACCCAGGTCCTTGTGCATGGTAGCATGTCTGCTCAACCAGGCGCACCATTGACTGACCCCATTAACCACTATGCAAGTGAGCTTTCTGTCAAGATCCATTCAGACAGTTTCTATTTTCTCTGTTAATCAGGAAAGTTATGACCTCTGTCTAAAGTGGGGTGAGAAAGGAACTTAGAAGTTATAGAAAAAAGTGTTTTAAAATAGCAAACACAAGTAAATTTATGATAAATCACAAGTACAATATATTGAGTAATATTGACAATTTAATATATATATATATATATATATATATATATATATATATATATACTTTCAACAAATAAATAAATTTCTCCTTGGGTTGTTATTTTTTTTCTTAGTACTAGGACATTATATCCAAACTGTCAAAATAGTGTGTTTGATATTCTATGTTAACTATACTGGATTTTTTTTTTTTTTTTAGTTCTGTGGACATTTATATTCCCAGACTTGTAAAACTTGAGTTAGCTTTTTAAATTTTTATTTATTTATTTATTTATTTAAGACAGAGAACCAGAGCATTACTTTGGCATATGTGATGCTGGGGATTGGACTCAGAACCTCGTGCTTGAGAGTCCAGTGCTTTATCCACTGAGCCATCTCCTGGGCCACTTGAGTTACCTTTGAAACTGTAGAATTTTTTAAAAAAACTCTCATTAGTGACTTGATAATGATATACAAAATTATAAGACATTAAGAGTACAATTCCATACCTTTCCCACCACCAGAAACTATAGAATTTGTATTATTATTATTGTTGTTGTTGTTGTTATTGTCACTAGCATTTTTTGCTGGGGCTTCATGCCTATACTATTCCACCATTCCTGGAAGACTATTTTCCTTCCTTTATCTCTCTCTCTCTCTCTCTCTCTCTTCCTTTTTTCTTCAATAGAGAGAGAGAGAACACAGCACTGCTCCACCACTTGTAAAGCTTCCCCAGTGTAAGTTCATTCATGTGATAGTGTGGAGCTTGAACTCAAGTCTTCTCGTATGGTAAGGTGATATTATACCGGGGAGCTATCTGCCAGTCCTCCTAGAACTGTATTTTAATACTTCTGACAGCACAGGTTGCATATTAGTTTACTAGGTCTACCATGACTTAAACAAATTTGTCTTCTCATGGTTCTGGCGGCTAGGAGTCTGAGGTCAGGCACAGTTGATTTCTTCTCGAGCCTCTCTCCTTGATTTATAGATGACTGTCATCAGCTTGTGTTCATGTGGTCTTTCTTATATGTGTGACAGTTTTCTAATCTCTTCTAAGGACACGAGTAATATTGGATAAGTGTCCGTCTTCATGCCCTCATTTTAATTAAATCATCTCTTTCAAGCCTATCTTCACATATTATACACACATAAAGATACATGAATCTGGGTGGCATAATCCCACCCATAAGATAGGTTATAATTGTTTTGTTTGCAACTTTAAATCTCTTTTATAGGAGCCTCTCAGTGCTTCCTACTGTTGCAGCTTATAACAATCGTGCTCAAGCAGAACTCAAGTTACAGAATTGGAACAGTGCCTTCATGGATTGTGAAAAGGTCTTGGAATTAGAACCTGGAAACTTGAAGGGTAAGCATTCTTCAGAATACATTATTATTATTTTGCCACCGGGCTTATGATTGTGGAGTTTGGTGTCTGCACAACTGCACCACTTCCGGTGGCCATTTTTTCTTTAGGTTTCATAGAGGATAAGATAGATTAGATAGATAGGTAATTAGATAGAAATAGATAGATAATTAGATAGAAAGAAAGAAAGAAAGGAAGGGGGAAAGAAAGAAAGAAAGAAAGAAAGAAAGGAAGAAAGAAAGAAAGAGAGAAAGGAAGAAAGAAGAGAAGAGACACCTATAGCACTGTTTCACCACTGGTGAAGCTTCCCCTCTATGAGTAGGGCTCAGACTGGAACCCAGGTTCTTCTGCATTCACTCTACCAGGTGAATCACCATCTGGTCCCCAGAATGCTTTAAAATTTACAAGGTCTGTTACAGAATGATTGTAGACATTTATCATGTTTACACTAGAAATATCCAACATACTCACATTTTTATATGTGAACTATAACTCATAAAATTAAATTTCAAGTTTAGTAGCTAAAAAGGTAGCATAGCAATGGAGTATAGGACTTGCAATCAGGAGGCTTCAAATTTGACCTCTGGAACTGAACATTCCACAGTATGTTTTGATTTGTTTTATTTCTCTCATATATATACAATACTTTTTAAACTGGGACCTCCCAAATGTGTGATTTCCTATTTCCATTACAACTATTTTTTCCCCCATTCTGATAGAGAGGGAGAGAGAGTGATAGCGCAGTGGGTTAACCACACATGGTGCGAAGCACAAGGACCGTTATAAAGATCCCAGTTTGAGCCCCCAGCTCCCCACCTGCGGGGGGGGGGGGTTACTTTACAAGCAGTGAAGCAGGTCTGCAGGTGTCTATCTTTCTCTCCTCCTCTCTGTCTTCCCCTCCTCTCTCCATTTCTCTCTGTGTAACTGAGACTCATGCATCATGACATTTCAAAAACCCATACATATATATTCTTTTTTTAATCAGAGAACATTCCAGCCCTGGCTTATGCTGGTGCTGGGGATTGAACTTGGAATCTATGGTGCCTCAGGTATGAAAGTCTGTTGTGTTACAGATAATGCTATATCCTCATTATCCTCCAAATATATATAACTTATTTTCATAAAATTTCAGCTCTTCTACGCCGTGCTACTACATATAAACAGCAAAACAAAGTCCAAGAAGCTCTAGAAGATTTGCATAAAGTACTGGATGCTGAACCTGATAATGAGTTGGCCAAAGTAAGTATAGAAAGTGAGGGGAGGGAGTCGGGCTGTAGCGCAGCGGGTTAAGCGCAGGTAGCGCAAAGCATAAGGACCGGCATAAGGATCCCGGTTCGAACCCCGGCTCCCCACCTGCAGGGGAGTCGCTTCACAGGTGGTGAAGCAGGTCTGCAGATGTCTATCTTTCTCTCCTCCTCTCTGTCTTCCCCTCCTCTCTCCATTTCTCTCTGTCCTATCCAACAACGACGACAAAAACAATAATAACTACAACAATAAAACAACAAGGGCAACAAAAGGGAATAAATAAATAAAATAAATATTTAAAAAAAAAAAAAAAAGAAAGTGAGGGGGTCTGTTGGTACCACAGCAGGTTAAGTGCACATGGCACAAAGTGCAAGGACTGGTGGTGTAGGGATCCTGGTTCGAGCCCCTGGCTCCCCACCTGCGGGGGGGGGGGGGAGTCACTTCACAAGCAGTGAAGCAGGTCTGCAGGTGTCTATCTTTCCCTCCCCCTCTCTGTTTTCCCCTCCTCTCTCCATTTCTCTCTGTCCTATCCAACAACAACAGCAACAACAATAATAATAACCACAACAATGATAAAAGAACAAGGGCAACAAAAGGGGAAAAATAGCCTCCAGGAGCAGTGGATTCATTGCAGGCACCAAGCCCAGCAATAACCCTGGAGGCCAAAAAAAAAAAAAAAGAAAGAAAGAAAGTGATTGTTCACCTAATTCTGTTGTTTGCTATTTATTTGTAAAAATATAATTATTTATTATTAATGAGAAGGGGGAACTGGTGGTGGGGAGAGAATCAGAGCATTGCTTTAGCACATATACTGCCAGGGAATAAACTCATATGTGAGAGTTTAGTGGTTCCACTGCCCCACCTCAGGGGCCACAGTTTGCTCTTTCTTTCTTTTCTTTCTTCCTTCCTTCCTTCCTTCCTTCCTTCCTTCCTTCCTTCCTTCCTTCCTTTCTTTCTTTTTTCTTTTTTTGGCTCCAGGCTTATTGCTGGGCCTCAGTGCCTACACTACAAATTCACTGCTCCTGTGGCCATTTTTTCGATTTTTTTGGATAGAACAGAGAGATATTGAATATTGAGAGGGGATAGGAGATAGAGAGGAAGAGAGACAGAGAGACACCTGCAGACCTGCTTCATCGCTGATGAAGTGAACCCCCTGCAGGTGGCTCAAAGCTGGGGGCTCGAACCAGGATCCTTGCGCTTTGTGTGGCAGGCAAGAATTCTACCACTAAACCACCAATGCTTCTCTTGCGCTTTGTACTATGTGCGTATAACCAGTGCACCTCAGCCCAGCCCCCTGCTATTTTTTTTTTATCTGTGTTAAAATACCAATCTTATTGGATAACCAGTCATGAAAATTAGGTCAGAACATGAAAAAATGTTTATATTCAGGATACCCTGAAGTGTTAAATCTATTTGAAGTAGAAGAAGGCATGCTCTTACGTTACCCAAAGCTATAAACCTTATTTCTGAAGGTCAAATATTTAATATTTCTTTCCCCATCAGTATTTCAGGCAATGCCTTCACCATTAATCTTACTTTATTATATAGAATTGTAAAAAGGTTTTCCAGTTAGCATGATCCAGTAAGTGGCACTGTAGGTAGTGTTGGACTCAACCATTAGGTCTCAGATTCAATCCTCAGCATCCCTTCCCACCCTCTCATAAATAAGTAAATGAATACATACTTTTTAAAGTTTCCCAAACAGGATAACATAGGGCTTTAGATATATTCTTGTGACTCTGGAGGTGTGCAGTAGCTAGAGCATTGGACCTAAGAGCACAAGGTCCTGAGTTCAATCCCTAGCATTGCATGTGCCAGAGTGATGTTTATTTTATTTTATTTTATTTTATTTTATTTTATTTTATTTTATTTTATTTTATTTTATTTTATTTTATTTTTTGACACCTGCAGACCTGCTTCACCACCTGTGAAGCGAATCCCCTGCAGGTGGGGAGCCGGGAGCTCGAACCGGGATCCTTACACTGGTCCTTGCGCTTTGTGCCATGTGCGCTTAACCACTGCACTACCACCCGACTCCCTGATGTTTATTTTTTTATCTTTCTTTAATTAATAAATAAATCATAAAATATTTATCTTTGTTTTCCAAAACTATTTCAAATTTTTATTTATATTTCAGTGAGAGAAGGGAGGGTGGGGAGGGAGCCATGGCTTATGCTGGGGGATTGAACCTGGGGCCTCTGAACTTTAGGCACTAAAGTCTTCTGCAGAATCATTATGCTGTCTCCCCAACCCTAAACTATTTCTCTTTGTACTTTGCATGCTCAGCATAGTACTTTTGATGACTTGCACTACCTGACTGAGCACACTGATTTAGCTGCACACTGAAGGGAACTTGGATTAGAATTTGAAGAGTAGAGGTCACATGTCAAGAATTGCTGCCAAATTAAAAAGGAGTCCTAGAGAAAATACAGAACCTGGATCAGACATCAGGACTTATTATAGTAGCAAAGCAAGTCAATGAGTTTCAAGTTCAGATCAGTTCCTCTGGCCCCATATCCCATGAAAGTGCTACAGAGTGACCAGATAAATGCTTTACACTCAGTGGATCTGTGTCACCAATGAGTCTCAAACTAAGAAAAGCCATGTATTTAGCAGTGAGCTTTAAACAGATCTCCCCAGTCTCTGTTGCAGAGGGAAATGTTACCATTACTTGACTGAAGAGTAAACAAACCTGGATCCTCTGTAAGGGAATATTCAATTTACCAAGGCTTTTGTCAGTACAAACATCCTTTAAAAGGTAGCTCAGGGGAGTTGGGTGGTAGCGCAGTGGGTTAAGCGCAGGTGGCGCAAAGCACAAGGACTGGCGGAAGGATCCCGGTTCGAGCCCCCGGCTCTTCACCTGCAGGGGAGTCACTTCACAGGCAGTGAAGCAGGTCTGCAGGTGTCTGTCTTTCTCTCCCCCTCTCTGTCTTCCCCTCCTCTCTCCATTTCTCTCTGTCCTATCCAACAACGATGACATCAATAACAACAACAATAAACAACAAGGCAACAAAAGGGAATAAATAAATTAATTAATTAAAATTAAAAAGAAAAAAGGTAGCTCAGAACAAAGGCTGTCTAATGCCTTTGCTCACAATATATTTGGAAATGTGAGAACCCCAGGGAGAATTATCTTCTAATAGTAAGTTATAATCAAATTTCCACATCTATGTATTGGGTTATTTCTCTCGGGGGAACAGTTAATTTCCCCAGGTGTGTCATCTGTATTTGTCAAGTCAGTCCTTTCATTGTATTAGTTATAGGGCCTGCTTAAAAGAAATATATTTTCCCCATAATATTTACTTTCTATAATTGTATATAAAAATTTACATAGAGGCTGGATGGTAGCTCAGTGGTAGAGCATCTCTCTTGCATGTGTGAGACCCTGGATTCAATCCCTAGCACCACATATGATGGAGCCATGTTCTGTTCTCCCTCGCAGTTTAAAAAAAAAAAGTTGATGTAACATTAAACTAGAAACAAGGAAAACCATATTTACCGATGTACTTTGTTATATATTAAAATGTATGGTTTCCCACCTATAGATCAGTATGTGTGTACAACTCACTGAGTCCACCAAGCCAGGGAAGTGATTTAGCCACAAATCACACTACCTGGCATGTGTGAAGCTCTGGTTGGAGCTGTGACACCACAGGAGAAATCTGTAGATAGAGTACTGCTTTTCATTCTTATTTATTTATTTATTTATTTATTTTCCCTTTTGTTGCTCTTGTTTTTCTTTTTTTTTTATTGATTTAGTTATTATTGTGGTTGTTATTGATGTTGTTGTTGTTGGATAGGACAGAGAGAAATGGAGATAGGAGGGGAAGACAGAGGGGGAGAGAAAGATAAAGACACCTGCAGACCTGCTTCACTGCTTGTGAAGAGACTCCCCTGCAGGTGGGAGCCAGGGCCTTGAACGGGGATCCTTGCGCTTCGCATGGTGTGCGCTTAACCCGCCACGCGCTACTGCTCGACTCCCTTTCATTCTGTTTTTACTCTCCTTCTAAAAATAGAAACAAACAGACAAACAATAACCAACTTGGGCTATGGAAGTGATTCATTGATAATGGGATTATGAGAGATTTGGGGTTTCAAAGTTAACGCTGCATAAAAAAGTGAAAAAGAAAAAACAAAACAAAACAAACAAAAAAAGAGGAGATGTTTAGCTTGGTAGTGCTATAGAGTTGAGTGCCTGAGACCCCAGAGCCAGTCACTGGCACCACTGTAAGCCAGATGTGAGCACTGCTGTGGGTTCCTTGTCATTAAAAATAAATATATGGGGAGTCGGGCGGTAGCGCAGTGTGTTAAGCGCAGGTAGCGCAAAGCACAAGGACTGGCCTAAGGATCCCGGTTCGAACCCCGGCTCCCCACCTGCAGGGGAGTCGCTTCACAGGCGGTGAAGCAGGTCTGCAGGTGTCTATCTTTCTCTCCTCCTCTCTGTCTTCCCCTCCTCTCTCCATTTCTCTCTGTCCTATCCAACAACGACAAAAACAATAATAATAACTACAACAATAAAACAAGGGCAACAAAAGGGAATAAATAAATAAAATAAATATTTAAAAATAAATAAATAAATATATGTTGGGGGTGCCAGGAGATAAATCACCCAACAGAGCACATACTTTACCATATGAGTTCAAGCCCTGGCTATTACTTGGGAGGAAACTTCATCAATGGTGAGCCATGTTGTGGTATCTCTTTCTGTCTCTCCCTCACTGTCTTTCATCATCTATCATTAAAAAAAAAGTCTATTAGGAGTCGTAGAAGCATGCAGGGACAGATTTCTAGTGATAACCAATCTGGGTCTTAAGAAAAAAAATATGTATAAAATGTATATGTGTATATACATACATATTGATCTCAGTGCCAATACAATTTCATGTTTGCATGTATATCTTTTAAATTTATTTTTTAGTTCTTTTTAAACAACCAGTAGTTTTTTTAAATATTTATTTTATTTATTTATTCCCTTTTGTTGCCCTTGTTGTTTTATTGTTGTAGTTATTATTGTTGTCGTCGTTGTTGGATAGGACAGAGAGAAATGGAGAGAGGAGGGGAAGACAGAGAGGAGGAGAGAAAGATAGACACCTGCAGACCTGCTTCACCGCCTGTGAAGCGACTCCCCTGCAGGTGGGGAGCCGGGGTTCCAACCGGGATCCTTATGCCGGTCCTTGTGCTTTGCGCCACCTGCGCTTAACCCGCTGCGCTACAGCCCGACTCCCACAACCAGTAGTTTTAAAATGTATTTTATTTGTTTTGGATAGAGACAGAAATCAAGAGGGTAGGGGGAGATAGAAAGAGAAACCTAGGGGAGTCGGGCGGTAGCGCAGTGGGTTAAGCGCACATGGCTCGAAGCGCAAGGACCAGTGTAAGGATCCCAGTCAAGGCTCCCCACCTGCAGGGGAATCGCTTCACAAGCAGTGAAGCAGGTCTGCAGGTGTCTGTCTTTCTCACCCCCTCTCTGTCTTCCCCTCCTCTCTCCATTTCTCTCTGTCCTATCCAACAACGATGACAACAACAACAGCAATAATTACTACAACAATAAAAAACAAGGGCAACAAAAGAGAAAATTAATATAAAAAAATTAAAAAAAAACAAAGAAAGAGAAACCTGGGAGTTGGGCGGTAGCGCAGCGGGTTAAGTGAATGTGGTGCAAAGTGCAAGGACCAGTGTAAAGATCCCGGTTCAAGCCCCCAGCTCTCCACCCGCTTCACGGGTGGTATGGATGGTGAAGCAGGTCTGCAGGTGTTTATCTTTCTCTCATCCTCTCGCTCTTCCCCTCCTCTCTCCATTTCTCTCTGGCCTATCCAACAATGACGACATCAACAACAATAGCTATAACAACAATAAAAACAAGGGCAACGAAAAGGGAATAAATAAATATTTGAAAAAAAAAGAAAGAGAAACCTACAACACTGCTTCATCACTTATGAAGCTTCCCCCAAGCAGGTGGGGACCAGGAGCTCGAACTCAGGTCCGTGTACATTATAATGTGTGCACTGAACCAGGTATGCCACCACCCTGCCCGTACCTTAATTTTTATAACATGTAAATACATTTTGTTGTGTTGCTGGGACTTCATTGCTCTGGGCCATCATTTTCAGATAGAGAGGGGAAGAGGCAGAGAGGTAGAGACACCACAGCATGAAAGCTTCCTCTAGTGCAGCATTGCTCAGGTGAGCTATTTTTCTGTCTCTCCAAATAAATTTTTAATCATCTATATATTGGGTAGAGACAGAATTCAAGAGGGTAAAGGAAGATTCTCCCTAGTAAGAAAGAGAGACTTCACTGCTTGTGTACTTTTTATACTTTTAAGTTTTTCATAGTGGGTGACTATAATTAGGCAATTAAATGAAGTTGTTAGGGAAAGTAAAAGTCACTTTATTTTTTTTTGCACCCTGGGTTATTGCTGAAGCTCGGTGCCTGCAACACAAATCCACTGCTCCTGGAGACTATTTTTCCCCCTTTTGTTGCCCTTGTTCCATCTTGTGGTTATTATTATTATTGTTGTTGTTGCTGTCATTGGATAGGACTGCCTGTGAATCGACTCCCCTGCAGGTGGGGATCTGGGGGCTCGAACCGGGATCCTTGAGCCGGTTCTTGCGCTTTGTGCCAAGTGCACTTAATCCGCTGTACTACTGCCAGACTCCCAAAAGCCACTTTTTAGTATCTTCATCTTCATGGTCTTGATGGTGTGTGTGTGTGTGTGTATGTGTGTGTGTGTGTGTGTGTGTGTGTGTGTGTGTGTGAAGCTGGGGCCTCGTTCCTATGTGATTTTACTGCTTCTAGGCTGACTTTTTCATTCACATAGAGAAGGAGACACAGAGAAATGCCCAAAAAGAAAGAGAGAGACCAATCCTGGCCCTAGCACCTCCCAGGCATGCTTGTTACCTGTGAGCTATCTCCCTGGCCCTGGTTATATATTTTTTATTAATGGAAGGTTTCCCCTTAATATGATGATTATGTTGCAGAAAATCTTATCAGAGGTTGAAAGAGATCTGAAAATTTCTGAACCTGCTTCCAAGATGGAAAATAAAGGGAAAAGGATGATTATTGAGGAAGTAGAAAACTCCGAAGATGAGGATGACAAGGACAGTGGGAGAAAGCATGAAGATGGCAGTGGAGATAAAAGTAAAACATCTCTTTTCTTTTGGTTCTGCAAACTACTATCTTGTCATATAATGAATTAGCTCATTTTCTGTTTGCACAGGATTTTTAGTCTACCCAACTTAAAATTATTTTTTCTTTGAAAGTTCACAGCAAGTTTTTTTTTAATATAGCTCATCTTTTTAATATATATTTAAATTAGTAACAACTCAGACCCACTTTTCTTCTTAACTTGGCAGTTTTTTTTCTGTTGCTCAATTAATTCCTAATTATCACCATTAACTGTAAATGATTTTGTCCACGTGACATCTATTTGCAAGTTAATCTTAAATTTTATGTGTAGTTACTTAGTTGTAAACAAATATTTTGGCTTTAAGAAGAGCCTAACATGAATGAATGCATAGTTGGAAAATTGCTGTGAATGAGTCTCAAAATATTTTTAAAAATGAAAAAACAATGACTAATTTTTTTAAATTTCTTTATTGGGAGATTAATGTTTTACAACACAATACAATAGTTTGTACATGCATACCATTTCCCAGTTTTCCACATAGCAGTACAATCCCCACTAGGTCCTCTGTCATCCTTTTTGGATCTATATTCTCTCCGCCACCCACCCAGAGTCTTTTACTTTGGTGCAATACACCAGCTCTAGTTCAAGTTCTACTTGTGTTTTCTCTTTTGATCTTGCTTTTCAAATTCTGCCTGAGAGTGAGATCATCCCATATTCATCCTTCTGTTTCTGACTTATTTCACTTAACATGATTTCTTCAAGCTCCATCCAAGATGGGCTGAAAACAAAGAAGTCACTGTTTTTAATAGCTTAATAGTATTCCATTGTGTATATTTACCACAACTTTCTCAGCCACTCATCTGTTGTTGGACACCTGGGTTGCTTCCAGGTTATAATTATAATTTTTTAAAAAGGTTCTAGACTAGACTAAATTATCTTTATAATGTAAAATAATGAATGCAGGTCAGTATTAAGGGGGAAAGATTTACCTACTTTCTAACTAGTGGGAAAAACACTTTTCCCCATTGTTGAGAGATCCTGAAACAACCAAGGGGGAAAGTAATTATTTTGAAAGTTATCAACAAGTAAAAATTAACTTCAAGTAACTAGACAAAACATTTTAATTTTGAGAGAAAATGTTGAAGGAGGTCTTAGAGATAGCCCACTGGATAGGGTAGGCACATGTCTTGACCCAGAGTTTTTATTTTTTTTAAAATTATTAATGGTTTAAAGTAAATACAATTGTTGCTACGTGTATAAAATTTCTCAGTTTTCTGCAAAACACTCTCACCCCCAGCCTAGGTCCTACTCCAGCATCATGTATCAGGACCTGAAAGTCCCTCTTCCCCCCCAGGAGTCCTTTACTTTGGTGAAATATATTACCCAGGTTTAAGCCCATGCACCATGTGTAATTTCCATGGCACTTGAGAAGCTGTGTATTTATCTCACTATATCACTATATCTGAATGAAAAAAAAAGGTCATTCTTGGAACAGTAAAATTTCACATGCATGAGGTCCTGACTTCACAAAAAAGAAAAAGGAAAATGTTTGGTTCATTCACTTTAATATTTTTTAGATTTATTCTTATTTTATTGGATAGAGCCGGAGAGACGGAGGAAATGAGGGACTGGAGGGGGGGAGGGGGAGACTTGCAGCACTACTGCAGTGCTCATGAAGCTTCTTCCTGCAGGTGGGGACTAGGGTCTTGAACCTGGGTCCTTCCTTGTGCATGGCAATGTATGTGCTTAACAAGGTACACCACCACCTAGGCCCTTGAGTCATTCACTTACTTTTTTTTCTCTTTCCTTTCTTCTCTCTTTCTTTCTCTTTTCTTCCTTCCTTCCTCCCTCCCTCCCTTCTTTCCTTCCATTCTCTCTTTATTTCCTCTTTTTTTTTTTTTTTCTTTTTACTATCAGGTGCTCTGTGCCTGTATGACTCCCTCTCTTAACAGCCATTTTCCCCCTTTCCTATAGGTAAGAGTAAGAGAGAGGAGAGACACCACAGCACCACTTACTGCTTGTTGGGATTCCCCACCCCCACCCTCCGCAGGGCTCAAACCTGTCCTTGTGTAACATATACATAGAATTAAGTTTTTCAATGGCAGAAATGTGAAGGATAAAGACAAAAGTCCAGAAATGAAGGCAGGATGGCCTGAGAGGTTGGCTAGAGCACTGGACTTAACCTGTATGAAGTTCCAAGTTTAATCCTCAGCATTGCACATGCCAGAGTGAGACTCTAGTTCTCTCTTTTTTTTTTTTTTTCATAACTAGCTAATTAAGTGAATCAAAAGAACTAAAAAGAAAAGAAAAAAAGAGAGAGGAAGAAAGGAAATATGGAGGGAAATGGAGAAGGAATTAGAGAGTAAGAGCCCCCAAAAGAGCTTTAGATAAATTGGGCTGGGTTAGACAGCATAATGGTTATGCAAAGAAACTCTCATGCCTGAGGCTCTGAAGTCCCAGGTTCAGTCCCCTGCACCACCATAAGCCAGAGCTGAGCAGTGCTCTGGTGTTTTTCACTGTGTCTTTCCCTCTGTGCATCTCTTTCAAAAATATAAGTAAATAAATAAAATACTCTAAAAATATTTTTTAAAAAAGAAAAATGGATAAATTAAGCTAAATAGTTGTTTTTAAAGATTGAGAGTCAACAAAATAGCTCACTTGAATAGTATACTACTTTGCCATGCAAAGGACCTGGGTTTGAGCCTTGCTCCTATTGTACTGTAGGAAGCTTTGGTGCTGTCAGTCAGTCAGTTGGTCTGTCTGTCTGTCTATCTATCTAAAACAAAAAAGGGGGAATGGACTGTGGATAACCCACCAGTCAGATTGTAAGTATGCTCTGGCAGCAAATGTTTGTGTTTATATTTAGCTTAAGAAAATTAGTTAATAGCAGAGAAGCAATTGCAGAAGTCAGACCTCCCACCTTCTGCACCCCATAAAAATCTTTGGTCCATACTCCCAGAGAGATAAAGACTAGGGACCCTTCCAGTGGAGGGGAGGGTATATGGAACTCTGGTGGTACGAACTGTATGGAACTGTACCCCTCTTATCCCACAATCTTGTTGATCATTATTAAATCACTAATAAAAATTTTAAAAATAGATAATATTAGGGAGTCGGGTGGTAGCTCAGCGGGTTAAGTGCAGGTGGCACAAATCGCAAGGATCCCGGTTCAAGCCCCTGGCTCGGCACCTACAGGGGAGTTGCTTCATAAGCAGTGAAGCAGGTCTGCAGGTGTCTGTCTTTCTGTCCCAGCTCTGTCTTCCCCTCCTCTTTCCATTTCTCTCTGTCCTATCCAACAACGATGACATCAGTAACAAGAGCAACAAAAGGAAATAAATAAATATTTTAAAAAATAATATTAAAAAAAAAAAGAAAATTAGTTAAGTGGGGCCGGCGGTGCCACACCCAGTTAAGGGCGTGTTATAATGTGTAAGGAAGGACTTGGGTTCACAGCCTGGTCCCCACCTGTAGGGGAAGAGCTTCACAAGCATTGAGACAGTGCTGCTGGTGTCTCTCTTTTTCTTTCCTCTCTATTCCCCCTTTCCCTCATCTTGATTTCTTTCTGTATCTATCCAATAATAGATAAATAATTTTTAAAAAATTAGTGAAATGTCTTAGAGTGAAAGGAAATAATTTTAAACCTTCTCTAACAGGATATAGTGTATATGATACCAATTACTATTTTTCAAATGATTGTATTTAAATTCACTTATAGTAGAAGTTGACTTATTTGGTATGCAGTTCTAAGACTGTATAATGTCATGTAATTCCCATCACGATCATGATATAGAATATGCCATCTTGGTAGTGCAGCAGGGTAAGTGCAGGGGGTGCAAAGCACAAGGACCGGCATAAGGATCCCAGTTTGAGCCCCCGGCTCCCCACCTGCAGGGGAGTCACTTCACAGGCGGTGAAGCAGGTCTGCAGGTGTCTGTCTTTCTTTCTCCCTCTCTGTCTTCCCCTCCTCTCTCCATTTCTCTCTGCTATCCAAGGACGACAACAATAATAACTACAACGATAAAATAAGGGCAATAAAAGAGGATAAATAAATAAATATTTTTTAAAGAAGAACATGCCATCTTGCCAAAATCTCCTCCTTGGCATCCTATTTTAGCCAAATTGTTCTCTCATCCAAACCCTTGATTTTTTTTTCTTGGTCCTACTAATCATTTTACCTTTACCAGAATGTCTTATCAATGAAATCAGAGACTATATAACCTTTTGAGACTAGCATCCTTCACATAACATAATGTCACTGAGATGTAGTTTTAGTTGAATGAATGCTTTTTATGTTATATCTAAGAATATTTTGTCTAACCCAAAGTCATGAATATTGCCTCCTAGTTTTACATTTCATATTGATAGATATCAATGCCAAGTTATTTGTTTATTTTGGTCACTAGGGTCATTGCTATGGCTCGCTGTCTACACAAGGAATCTGCCTGTCTTAGCAGCCATTTTTTTAATAGTCACAGAGAGAAGTAAGGTGGGAGAAAGAGATACCTGCAGCCTGCTTCTCTGCTTTGTGAAGCACCCTGTAGCAGGTGGGGATGGGGAGAAGGGGAGACATCACAGCACATCTTTTTTAAAAAATATATTAATAAAATGGGAATACTGACAAGACCATAGGATAAGAGGGGTACAATTCCACAAAATTCTTACCCCCAGAACTCCGTATCCCATCCCCTCCCTTGAAAGCTTTCCCATTCTTTATCCCTCTGGGATCATAGACCCAGGGTCATTATGAGGTGCAGAAGGTGCTTCTGTGTCTGGCTTCTGTGATTGCTTCTTCGCTGTACATGGGTATTGGCAGGTTGATCCATACTCCCAACCTGTCTCTCTTTTTCCGTAATAGGGTAGGGCTCTGGGGAGGCGGGGCTCCAGGGCACATTGGTGAGTTTGTCTGCTCAGGGAAGTCAGATGGGCATCATGGTAGCATCTGGAACCTGGTGGCTGAAAAAGCATTAAGATATAAAGCAGAACAAATTGTTAAATAGTCAGGAACCTAAAGGCAAGAATGTTGCAGATGAGATTTGGGGGTCTCCATTTTAGAAAAAAAGCTAGTAGGCCTATTTTAGGTATATTCCAAGGGGGCCCATGACTTTCCTACTTTTTGCCTGAGCCTGAAAGCACATCTTAAACTCACCTCTCCCAAGTTCTACTGTTACAAAATAGGTGTAAGAATTCTTGGAACCTTGAACAAGGGAAAAGAAATCCAATCACTTATAGGAAAATAATGTTAGAACCCAGAGGGAGATTATCAACTTGAAAAATTCACATGGGGTTCTCTTTTCCACCACATTCCAAGAAAGAACTCTTAGTCATTATGGGGTATGGTACAGGGAGCCCTGAAGATCATGGAAAAAATGAAGTAGTGAATATTTTATAACCTTGGCTGATAATGCTGTTCCCTTGTAACCTTCACTTGGGTTGGACTGGCCCAGTTCATCCAGACTAAGGTATCATATCACCAGTGGATTTAACTTAAAAACTGATAGTTACTGTCCAATACTGATATAAAAACATAGATTTCCATTACCTGTCCTATGGACTAATATGAAGAAATAGCTGTTTGCCAGGATGACTAGATTTGGGTATTTGGATTTCTGGACTTTCTTGGAAACTCCCCATCATTTATATTTTTCTTCTCTGGGAGAGAATGCTTAGAAGTGAGCATCAGCACACAACTGTAAATGTTATTTGTTGTTTCTCCTTATGGAATCTGTAAGAAGTGATCGAGGAAAGTGACCATATGTCTTATTTGCCCATTGAGGCTTCACCTTATATTATCCCTTGCTTCTCAGATTTCACACATGAGGTCGTATGATATTTGCCCTTCTGCTGATTTATTTCATCGAACATGATTTTGTCAGTTCTTTTCTCATTATAGCACAAGAGAAGACTTCACTGTTTCTTGCGTCTGAGTAGTATTCCAATGTGCATGTCCCCCATAACCTCCTTAACAATTCACTTGTTGTTAGGTACTTGGGTTGTTTCTAAATTCTGGCTTCTACAAATAGTACAGCCATGAACTTAACAGTGCATAGCCCTCTTTGGACGTGTGCTTTTGTGTTCTTTGGAAAGAAACCCCGAGAGGGATTGCTGGAACTTACGGTAAGTTCATTTTTAATGTTTTGATGAATCTGCAGTTTTCTACAAGAGTTGAATCTATGTACATTCCTACCAGTGGGATAAAAGGGCTCAGTTTTCTCCATATCATTTGATGTAGGCAGGCCATTCTTACAGGGATGAGGGCTCATTGTTTTGATTTGCATTTCTCTTACAGTGACTTTTAGCATTTTTTTCTTTTTTTCTTTTTTTTTGCTTGTTGACTCTTTAGATATCTCTTTGTTGTAGAGCTTGCTCAGTTCTTTCTCCTATTTTTATTTATGTATTTATTTATTTATTTTATAGAGATAGAAACATCAAGAGGGTAGGGGGAGACAGATAGATAGATAGGTAGATACATACATACATACGCCTATAGCATTTTTCCCCTTTTGTTGACCTTGTTGTTTATCGTTGTTATTGTTATTACTACTGTTGTTGTTATTGCTGCTGTTGTTGGATAGGACAGAGAGAAATTGAGAGAGGAAGGAAAGACAGAGAGAGTGAGAGCAACCCCACTGCAGGTGGGGAGCTGAGGTTTGAACCAGGATCCTTACTCTGGGCCTTGTGCTTCACACCATGTGCGCTTAACCCACTGCACTACCACCTAGCCACACATTTTTTTAATTATTGAAGATTATTACTATATTGTTATTTCTTTATTTTTAATATCTATTGGGGGATTAATGTTTTACAGTTGACAGTAAATACAATAGTTGTATATGCCTAACATTTCCCAGTTTTCCACATAACAATACAACCCCCACTAGGTCTTTGCCATCATGTTCCAGGATCTGAACTCTTCCCCCCTCCCCCCACCGACCCCAGAATCTTTTGCTTTGGTGCAATACACCAACTCCAGTCCAAGTTCTGCTTAGTGTTTTCCCTTCTGATCTTGTTTTTCAACTTCTACCTGTGAGTGAGATCACCCCATATTCATCCTTCTGTTTCTGACTTACTCCACTTAACATGAATTCTTCAAGATCCATCCAAGATGGGCTGAAAACAGTGAAATCACCATTTTTAATAGCTGAGAAGTATTCCATTGTATATATATGCCACAACCTGCTCAGCCACTCATCTGTTGTTGGACACCTGGGTTGCTTCCAGGTTTTGGCTTTTACAAATTGTGCTGCTATGAACATAGGTATACACAAATCTTTTTGGATGAGTATGTTTGGTTCCTTAGGATATATCCCCAGGAGAGGAATTTCAGGGTCATAGGGTAGGTCCATTTCTAGCCTTGTGAGAGTTCTCCAGACTGTTCTCCACAGGGGTTGGACCAACTTACATTCCCATCAGCAGTGCAGGAGGGTTCCTTTGTCCCCACACCCTCTCCAGCATTTGTTGTGACTACCTTTTCTTTCTTTCTTTTTTTAAATATTTTTATTTATTTTCCCTTTTGTTGCCCTTGTTGCTTTTTATTGTTGTTGTAGTTGTTGTTGTTATTGATGCCATCATTGCTGGATAGGACAGAGAGAAATAGAGAGACAGAGAGGGGTAGAGAAAGACACCTCCAGACCTGCTTCACCGACTGTGAAGCGACTCCCCTATGGGTGGAGAGCTGGGGGCTCGAATTCGGATCCTTATGCAGGTCCTTGTGCTTTGCACCAAGTGCGCTTAGCCCGCTGTGCTATCGCCAGACTCCCACTGCTACCTTTTCTGATGTATGCCATTTCACAGGAGTGAAGTGGTATCTCAGTGTTGTCTTTATTTGCCTTTCTCTGACAATCAATGACTTGGAACATTTTTCATACACCTATAGCATTTCTTCACCACTTGTGAAACTTCCCCCAGATACAGGTGGGGACAGGATTGAGGTTGAATCTATGTTCTTATTGTAACATGTACATTCTACCAGTGCGCTATTGCCTGGCCCCTCTTTCCTTCCTTCATTTATTTATTTATTTATTTTAAAAGGACACAATCTGAAGTGAACCATGTAGAGGTGATATTGGTTGCATTGATTTGGCTGAGATCAGCAGATACAAATCTATAGTATCAAATGCTCTAGGTGGAGAGACATATGCAGGAGAAGAAGCCCTGCCCCAGATGTTCTAGGACTGGGAGGAATATTGGTTTTATATTTATTTATTTATTTATTTATTTATTTATTTATTTATTTATCTTTTGTTTTCTTATAGGACAGAAACATCGGGAGAGGAGGAGAAGACAGAGAGGGAGAGAGAAAGATAGACACCTGCACACCTGCTTCACCGCTTGTGAAGCAACCCTCCTGCAGGTAGGGAGCCCAGAGCTCAAACCAGGATCCTTGAGCCGGTACTTGAGCTTTGCGCCATATGCGCTTAACCCTCTGTGTTACTGCCCGACCCCCAGAAATATGGGTTTTATAGAGAACAGGGTAGGTTCCTGCTGTCTTAGACTTTAAGAAGGAAATCTATAGTTATTATTGTAACCAAGTTATTGGGGGAATTTGGTTTATTTTGAAAATCCCCTGGTTAGGATTTGCTTTATCATATAAGACCTCACCATGATTTATGTTACTGAATGCTATTTACATATCTTATGTAGTGACACACCCAGTTGCTTCTGTTCTCCCTGGTCTAAGATTATAGATGATTTAATATTTCAGATGAGATCAGGCATGTTCAGGGTGGTATGGCCATAGACTTTAATTTAATATTTCAAAAAATAGTTATTAATTAGAAATGTATTAACAAATAAAAGAAATGTATTAACAATTTAAGCTCACTGTTAAAATTCAATCAGGTTACCAATTTGAAATCTTAAGTACTTAGATTGAGGGAATATGTTCTCAGAACTGGGGTCTATGCATCAAAAAGTTTGAGACATTCTATTTTCCCATTCTCATATTGATTAAATAGTGATTTATAAGACTGTAAATTAATAGGAGTGTGTACTAACACCATTCCTTTCGGCAGAGGTCTGTGTCCCTACCTCCACGCCCCAGTAGTGAAGCTGGAAAATCTACCCTCACCCTCCACCCAGAGAGTTTTACTTTGATGCAATACTCTAAACTCAGTCAAAATCTACTTCGTTTCCCTTTCTCTTCTTCTTTCTCAGTTTCTGTGTATGAGTGGGAACATCATCTTTTTAAAAAAAATATTTTAAAAATATTTATTCCCTTTTTGTTGCCCTTGTTTCATTGTAGTTATTATTGTTGTTATTGATGTTGTTGTTGTTGGATAGGACAGAGAGAAATGGAGAGAGGAGGGGAAGACAGAGAGGGGGAGAGAAAGATAGACACCTGAAAACCTGCTTCACCACCTGTGAAGCGACTCCCCTGCAGTTGGGGAGCGAGGGCTGGAACCCGGATCCTTACACCAGTCCTTGCGCTTTGCGCCACCTGAGCTTAACCCACTGCACTACTGCCCAGCTCCCTCATCATCTTTCTATTTCTGACTTACCTCAACATAATTCCTTCTAGCTCCATCCAAGATGGGTTGGAGAAAGTGGGCTCATTTTCTTAATAGTTGAGTAATATTCTATTGTGTAGATATACCACAACTTTCTCAGCCATTCATCTGTTTTGGGGCACCTGGGTTGTTTCAAGGTTTGGGCTGTTACAAATTGTGCTGCTATGAGCATAGGTGTACATGTATCTTTCTAGATGGGTGTGACTGAGTCCTTAGCATATAACCCCAAAAGAGGAATTACTAGGTCATAAGGAAGGTCCATTTCTAGGCTTGTGAGAGTTCTCCAGACTACTCTTCACAGGGGTTGGACCAATTTACATTCCCACCATGTGCAGGAGAGTTCCTTTGTCCCCACAACCTCTCCAGCATTTGTTGCTGCTGTTTTTGATGTATGACATTCTCATAGGGGTGAAGTGGCATCTCATTGTTGTCTTTATTTCTTTTCTTTCCCTCATTTTAATTTTATTTTATTAATATTTATTTATTCCCTTTTGTTGCCCTTGTTGTTTTATTGTTGTAGTTATTATTGCTGTTGTCGTTGTTGGATAGGACAGAGAGAAATTGATAGGAGGGGAATATAGAGATGGGGAGAGAAAGATAGACACCTACAGACCTGCTTCACCACTTGTGAAGTGACCTTCCTGCAGATGGGGAGCCGGGGGCTCGAACCAGGATTCTGTTTGTTTTTTTTTAATATTTATTTATTTATTCCCTTTTGTTGCCCTCGTTTTATTGTTGTAGTTATTGTTGTTGTTGATGTCGTCGTTGTTGGATAGGACAGAGAGAAATGGATAGAGGAGTGGAGACAGAGGGAGAGAGAAAGATAGACACCTGCAGACCTGCTTCACTGCTTGTGAAGCGACTCCCCTGCAGGTGGGGAGCTGAGGGCTTGAAATGGGATCCTTAGGCCAGTCCTTGTGCTTTGCGCCACCTGTGCTTAACCCGCTGCGCTACCGCCCAACTCCCTCTTTCCCTTGTTTTTAATAAGGCTTTTTTTTTTTTCCTTTTTGCTGAGTCTGTGAGCTCTTTATATTTTGGCTATTAGCCATTTGTCTGAAGAATGGTATGTAAATATCTTCTTGTATTCAGGAGGGTATCTTTCTGATCCCAGATTTGTTTTGGGGAAGATTTTTTATTATGATTTCAAGTTCCTAAATTATAATTGGCCTATTTATGTTTTCTGATTCAGTCTTGGGAGATTATATGATTCTAAGAATTTTTGCATCTCTCTTTTTTGCAGAAATTTTCCATATAGATTCTTTAGCCTAGTGGCATATAGTTGTTCATAGAAATTTTTTAAAGTATTTTATTTTTTTTATTAGATAGAGACAGCCAGAAATGGAGAGGCGGGGGGGAGAGATATGTCTACAGCCTTGCTTCACCAGTTCTGAAGCTTTTCCCCCCACAGGTGAGGACTGAGGGCTTCAACCTAGGTTCTTCTACATTGTAACTTGATATTTTGTTTTAATAAGTTCATTCATTCATTCATTCATTCATTTTTATACAACAAATTTATTTATTAAAACAAAATATCAAGCCAAACAAACCCACGGAAGGAACCATGTGGATGTTGGGAGCCACACCCTAAGTCTGACCTCTCCCTTTTTTGTTTCCCTCCATAATAAATGTCCCTGGGTTCAACTACTCTGGTCAAGTTGCATGGTAACAAACTAGATGTTCCTTTGCTAGTCAGCCAGGATATGGAGCCCAGGTCTCTATTATTAAGATGCAGAAGTTATTTTAGGTTATTGTATGACTCAAAGTTATACTCTTATTCTAACAATTTCTTCTGCCTTAAAGTATAGAGGTGCAAATCAGAGTTCTTTCTTTCTTTCTTTCTTCCCTCCTCTTCCCTCCCTCTTCCTTCTTTCTTTCTTTCTTTCTTTCTTTCTTTCTTTCTTTCTTTCTTTCTTTCTTTCTTTCTTTCTTTCTTTCTTTCTTTTATTTTCCCAGAGCACTGAACATCTCTGGCTGTGGTATGGGAATTGAACCTGGAACTTGGAGCCTCAGGCATGAGAGTCTCTGCATAACCACTGTGCTATCTATCCCCACCCACAAATCAGAGTCTCTTCTTCCTTTCCTACTGTGTTACAAATCACTCATGATCCTTTGAATTTCTATGACATAAATAGTTATTTTTGCCCTTTCAGTTACAATCCTATTTTCTGGGATCTTCTTATTTTGTTTCTCTCTCTTTCTCTCTCTCTGTCTCTCTTTCTCTCTCCATATAATATATAATATTTATTTTCCCTTGTGCTGCCATTGTTGTTTTTTATTGTTGTTATAGTTATTATTGTTAGTGATGTTGTCGTTGCTAGATAGGACAGAGAGAAATGGAGAGAGGAGGGGAAGACAGAGAGGGGAGAGAGATAGACACCTGCAGACCTACTTCACCGCCTGTGAAGTGACTCCCCTGCAAGTGGGGAGCCAGGGGCTCGAACCGGGATCCTTACACCAGTCCTTGAGCTTCGTGCCACGTGCGCTTAACCTGCTGCGCTACTGCCCGACTCCCTGTTTTGTTTTTTTTTCTTGTGAATCTGGGTAAGGGTTTGTCACTTTTGTTACCCTTTGAAACAACTAGCTCTTAGTTTTATTGATATTTTATATTGTTTTGTTTTTAATGTTACTTATTTATGCCCTCCCCCCCCTTTTTTAATTCCCTCTTTCTGCTTTGGGCTTCTTTCTTTTTCTTTTTTTTTTTTTCTCCTTTTTTTCCTACCTCCAGGGTTATTACTGGGGCTTGGGCCAGCACAATGAATCCACTGCTCCTGGAGGCCATTTTCTCCACTTTGTTGCCCTTGTTTTTGTTGTTATTGCAGTTATTGTATAGGAAAGAGAGAAATTGAGAGAGGAGGGGAAGACAGAGGGGGGTGAGAAAGATAAATAGATACCTGCAGACCTGCTTCACCACTCTGCTGGCTGGAAGGGGTGGGGATGGGGCTCGGACCAGGATCCTTATTGCCAGTCCTTATGCTATGTGCACTAAACCCTTAACCTGCTGCTCTACCATCCAGACCCCTTGTTTTTTATTTTTCTAGACTTTTTTTTTTTTTAGTAATTTACAAAATTAAAAAATAACAGGGGTACAATTCCACACCTGTGTCCCGCTCCCTCCATGGGAAACTACGGTGATTCTCCCCAGGTCACAGAAATGGGTTGACTTACTTCTCTAGCTATCTATCGATCTATCTACACACATATATTTTCCCCATTTTTTCTATAGTCCTGCCTTCTCTCCAGTGAAGGTAGAGAGAGGAATCTATTAGAGGTCTAGGCCCATCATACTTATGTAGGAATCTGGGGATTCCCTGACTAGGGCCCCAGAAGATAGTTTGACCAGGTATAGGCCAAAAAGGCCATCATTAAGTGAGCCAGTCTCTTGCCCTTATCCAGCTTTTGTAGTCCTTTCTTTATCTGACAAACTTAGACTTTCTCCCAGTTGTTAAAGTGTTGAGTGTCATTTGTTGTACCCTAAGTGGCCAGGTGGTGGTGTACCTGGTAGAGCACATAAATTACCATGTACAAGGACCAGGGTTCAAGCCTCTAGTCCCCACCTGCATGGGGAAAGCTTCACAGGTGGTGAAACAATGCTGCAGGTGCCTTTCTCTTTTTCCATCTTCTACTTCCGTATCAGTCTCTCTCTCTGCCTCTGTTAACAGAAGGAAAAAAAAAAGGCCACCAGGAGCAGTGGTTTGTAGTGCAAGTACTGAAGTCCAGTGATAATACTGGTGGCCATAAAAAGAAAAATTAGAAAATCTTTTAAAAAGCACCATTGTCCTGTCTTCAGGATCCTTCCTATTTTACTAATATTTGCCAAAGACCCATATTAGAGTGGAATATTTTCCCACTACTAAAGGATGCTGAATTGTCTAAAATGCCTTTTTAAAAATTTTTTTTTTTATTTAAGAAAGGATTAATGAACAAAAACATAAGGTAGGAGGGGTACAACTCCACACAATTCCCACCACCCAATCTCCATAACCCACCCCCTCCCATGATAGCTTTCCCATTCTGTAGCCCTCTGGGAGCATGGACCCAGGGTCATTGTGGGTTGCAGAAGGTAGAAGGTCTGGCTTCTGTAATTGCTTCCCCGCTGAACATGGGCGTTGACTGGTCGGTCCATACTCCCAGTCTGCCTCTCTCTTTCCCTAGTAGGGTGTGTCTCTGGGGAAGCTGAGCTCCAGGACACATTGGTGGGGTCTTCAATCCAGGGAAGCCTGGCCAGCATCCTGGTGGCATCTAGAACCTGGTGATTGAAAAGAGAGTTAACATACGAAGCCAAACAATTTGTTGAGCAATCATGGATCCCAAGTTTGGAATAGTGGAGAGGAAGTGTTAGGGAGGTACTCACTGCAAACTCTATAGTGTACTTCTGCTTTCAGGTATATATTTTGCAGTAGTTTATGGATACGTGTGCACATAAGCTCTCTCTCACAGAAACTGGTGTATATCTAGGTTATGGGACTTTGTTAGAAAGTGAACTACCTGAGATGAAATTAGAGTGTACTATAAAAGGAAAGGTCTCACCCGAGTAATGAAGCTGAAGGGTTGTCATTCCACACGTGAAGTCTCTGGACACAGTCTGAGGTGAAGCATGTTGAGGTGGCAATCGTTGCGTTGGTTAGGTTGTGATCGGCGGATGCAATATTATTTGGTTTGGATTGGGAGAGGCATACGGGAAAGTGGGCCCTATCCAAGGGTTCCAGGACTGGAGGAAGTAGGGGCTCTGTAGTGGAGATGTGAGGTTCCTGCTGTCTTAGGGTTCAAAAAGACAATCGATAGTTAATGTTATCATCACATTATTTGTTAATTGGGTTAACTTTGAAAAGTCCTTTTGTTATGGTTTGCTGTACAGTATCCAGTATCTTGTATATAGCTGTGCTATTGGATGCTTCTAATCTACTTGGTCAAGGCTTTTGAGAGAGTCCGCATATCAAATACACAGCCTATATATTAAAAAGATTCAGTTTGTGTTTTGAGAAACTTTGAGACATACAATTGATTTTCCCCCTCTCATATTAATTAACTACTGATTTATATGTCTACATTTTGCTAGGAGTGTACATAAACACCATTCCCACCACCAAAGGACTGTGACCCATCCCTCCCGCCCACTCCCATCCCCCACCGGCCCAGAAAGCTGCATGTCTACCCCTCACCACTGGGTTTTTACTTTGGTGCCCTACTTACAATTTGATCAGGTCCTGCTTTTAGTTTCCCTTTCAGATCTTCTTAGTCAACTTCTGTTGATGAGTGGGATCATCCCATACTCATCTTTATCTTTCTGACTTAGTTCACTTAACATAATTCCTTCTAGCTCTGTCCAAGATGGGTCAGAGAAGGTCTAAAATGCCTTTTTATCATCAGTTATGACCAAAGTATTTTTCCTTTGTTCCTTTAATGTGGTTTGTTGCACAGATTTCTCCTTTTTTTTTTTTTTTCATGTGGCATGGAGAATGAATGTAAGGCCTTGTGCAAACACAACACTACTAAGCTGCCTTTCTCCCTGGCCTGATTTTCTGTTCTTTATGTTTTGGGGGCATGGGGAGGGAGTGGCACGTGGACAGAGAAGATATGCCATGGCGCTGTCAACACCATCCACAGGGCACCTCGTACATGGTGTACCCATGTGCTGCCTTCCTCAGACTCGGGGTTGCATTTCAGTAAGGTTTGTGTTGTACTGGGTGAGCTGTCTTCCAGTTCTCTAGGTTAATTTCCTATTCTTGAGCAGCTAGTCTTGCATTCCTGAAATAGATTTCACTTGATCTTGCACATAATCCTCTTAATATGCTATTGGATTTGGTGGTTTGCTAGCATTTTATTGAGGATTTAAAAAAAATCTTTTATTTATTTTCCCTTTTGTTGCCCTTTTTTTTATTGTTGTTGTTACTGATGTCATCGTTGTTAGATAGGACAGAGAGAAATGGGGTTAAATTTAGTCCTCACACAGCAGACACTATAGATCTTTCTGAAATAGAACTGAGTCTTTTCTTTTTATTATTGATAATGATTTTATTATTGATAATGATTGACAAGTCTGTTGTATAAGATGGATACAATTCCCACCATCAGAGTTCCACATCCCAACCCCTCCATTGGAAGCTTTCCTATTCTTTATCCCTCTGGGAGCATGGACCCATGGTCATTATGGGGTGCAGAAAGTGGAAGGTCTGGCTTCTGTAATTGCTTCTCTGCTGAACATGGGTGTTGGCAGGTCGCTCCATACTCTCAGCCTAGAACTGAGTTTCCTGCTTGACTTCTCAAATAATAATAAATGTTTTCATTTCCACTGTTTGTTCAAAGGAGACAAGTTTATCTACCCATACAGTACATACTGTACCGTTACAGTAGGTAGCCATGAAAATACCATGTGGCAGTAATGGGGCTAACACAGAGGGCATCTGGCCTCACCACTTATGAGAACTTGGCTTATATCAAGCTGCTAAATATGCCTACTCAGCATCACCTGAGTGGAATTTGGGAATCACTGAGCGATTCACTCCAGGACCCAGCCTGCACATATTTGAATAAACTGCTCACAATTAAGAGGAAGATTCATGAAAACCAGAGCATTTCCAGACTTCAGTGTAGTCTTTTCCCTGCCTGCCTGCTTCCAACTCGTGGATGTGTGGAGGTGGAGGCTCCTACTCTTGCTTGCTTTTGTTCTTCTATTTTGTCCTTTCTTTCATTTTTTCTTGAGAGAGAACTGGAGCATCACTCTGGTGCATGGAATGCCCAGGTTTGTACTCTGAACATCATGCTTACCAAGTCAGTTTGTTCTGTTTGTTCTCTATGCCACTTCCCAAGCTACTTGAGTTTTCTCTTACTCTCATTTTCTCCAACCACTAACTCTTTGCTTTTACTGCTGATGGAGTTTGAATCCTGAACTACAAGACCTATGCACTATCTCTTTGCACTCTTCCTTGCCTTTTCTTTCCCTTCTTCCTTTTTATCATCTCCACTGGAAATTCTTCTGATTGTCATCCTATTTGTGCTTGTGCTTAGGGATCCTTTGAAAGATCTCTGTGTCCCCACTCACGCTGAGAAGCTCAGTGATACTTGTCACTGACTTACCAGTAAGTCCCAAGGCAGTCCTTGTCACCAGATAAGGCCACTCCTCTGACCTACGTTCTTAATTGCCCTCTCTACAGCATCTCTGGAATGTTCCAAGGGAAGCACAACACTCAACAGGACTCACAGGTTTTTCATGTTTAGGCCTCTGCTCACCTTTGTAGACTGGTACAGGTGTTCGGGGACATTTCAGTTACCCTCTTAAGGAAAAGTATGCCATTGTATTCAGTTCATTCCATTTGGACCCCCGTTTTGCTTATCTCATGCTTTCTTTGCTGAGTGAATTCCTTTGTTTCTTAACTATCTCTGATGCCTCATTTGTGAAGTTGGCATGATTATACTTGATGTGAGTGAGGGTTAGTGATAATGGAGCCATACAAAGTTTTAAATAAAGTACAGCTATTTGATAATAGTGTTGGTCAGATATGAGGTTATAGAAAGTGGTAATACCAAGTTGTCCATTGTTTCTACTAACAGTAACTTGTACTTCCAATCATTTTATGCTAGGGTGGGAGTAGGGGTGTTGGCAGAGAGAGGGTGGTGGTTTGAGTAGCAGATACCAGATGAAGACTGGAACCATGTTCTAATAATCCTACTGGGTCCAACTTAAGGATTTATCACTGTAACCAGATTTTCATATCCTTTCATAACTAAACACCTTTTGGTTACTGGTCCAAAATTGGATGTTATGGGCAGGGTAGGTAGCATAATGGTTATGCAAAAATACTTTCATGCTTGAGGCTCCAGAGTTCCAGATTCAATCCCAGTACCACAATCAGCCAGAGTAAATAAAATAAAATTGCATGCTATTTCACAGTGTAGAAGATTATATTAATTAGTGTGTTTTTATGATCAACACTTGCCTTAATGTGACCACCCACTGGTTTAGTACTTGTGAGTTTTCTTTTTTTAATAAACAAAAAAGATTTACTTTTATTTATTTATTTATTTCATATGAGGTATAATTTCATATAAAAATTCTAAGAAAGAGAAACCAGAGCCCGGTCTGTTACAAGCAATGGTAGGGGTTGAACTGAAAACCTACTGGTGGTAAGTCCTGAACAGGTACAGCTAAGCTAGTCACCTCTCCCCAAATACTTGTTGTTTTCTATTCCCTCTATAAAAGAGAGTCAGCCTGGAGTGGTGGAATAGTGCAGGTGCAAAACCACAGCGATAATCCTGGGGGAGGGGATATAGGGGAGAGGGCATATTAAACTCCCAAAGCTAAGCCCGTTAACTTTCTGTAGAGGTCAAAGGTAAATTTAAGTTTAAATAAAGCATTGCAATGAAAAAGTCAGTTCCTGTTGTCACTAGGGTTTCACTGCTCCCGGCTGTCTTTTTCAGATAGAGACAGACTCCTTCAGTAAGGTGAGTGGAACCTGGGTTAACACCTAACAAAGCAAGTACACTGTCCGACTGAACTGTCTTTCTGGCCCCAAGAGGTTAATACGCCTTGAAGGCTCACGTTAGACTTCAGAATCAGAGGTGCTTATTTTACGTGCCATCCTTGCTCGATTCACTTGAAACATGACTTTAAGAATCACTTGGAGGCTCAAAAGTCCCGGGTTCAATTCCCTGCACCACCATAAACCAGAACTGAACAGTGCACCGGTGTTAAAAAAAAAAAAAAAAGCCACTTGGATCATCAAATGATGCTTTTCTCCGGACCCTTTCAATAAGAAAAGCGCAGCCTAATCTTGGGTGTAATGACTCCAGTGACTTCATTTATAAATTGTAACTGGAAGCAAAGTACATATTCAGTTTGAGTGAGGGAGTGATTCTGAGAAGCCGTATTTTAGGCCAGAAACGCCCCGGGGTTAAAGAGCTAAGCGGGTCCGGGCTTCAAGGGTGAAAGGCCGCGGGGCCTGGGCTCGGGGTCTCCGGGGAAACTGCTGGGGACCCGCCGGGCGGCCCCGCCGGCGCTCCTCCCGCCCCGAGACCCCGCCCCGAGCTCGGCGCCCGCACCCCCGCGGCCGCCGCGGTAGTTCGTCCTGATGATGCAAACGCTGACTCCCCGCATCCACTCCTCACAGCGGCCGCCCAGCCCGCGGGAGCCATGGGCAACATCCAGAAGAAGCTGGCGGGCAAGAGCGAGGGCGGCAAGCGGCCAGCGCGGGGCCGGGCTCCGGGGGGCGCGGGCAAGCGGGGCCGGGCATCCCGGGCCCCGAAGGCGGCGGCCGGAGCCAACGGGCACCCGGGCGGCGGCCGGGACGCCGGGAACCCTGCGGCGGCCGCCGCCCCGACCGGCCCCGCGGGCCTCAAGCGCCGCGGCAACGAGCTGTTCGGAAGCGGGCAGTTCGCCGAGGCGGCCCGCGTGTACTCGGCGGCGATCGCACAGCTGGAGCCGGCAGGTAGGAGAGTCGCCCCGGCGCCACCGCGACCCCTGGCGCTGCGGCCTGCGGGCCCGACCCGCCGCGAGGCGGCGCGGGCGCGGGAGGCCCCGGCACGCGGGACCTGGGACCCGGGGATGCGAGGCGCGAGCCTCTGCGGCTGTGCCCGGAGGATGCTCCCTGCAGCCCGGCGGCGACTCGGGGACTGTCGCCGACTGCAGTGCCGCCGGGGCCTCGGCCGTCGCGTCTCTGTGGGGATTGGGATTTTGTTGTGGGGTTCTGACCGGCTTTATTCAATGTGATTTTAGGAAGTGGAAGTGCAGATGAGCTAAGTGTCTTATATTCCAATAGAGCAGCTTGTTATCTGAAAGAAGGAAACTGCAGCGGCTGCATTCAAGATTGCAACAGGTAAAATAAACGACCGTTTTCAGGTTGGTCAAGAGCTTGTTACAACTGATACGTGATGGAAGCAGCGTTCGTAATTTCAGTGTGGCCAGTACAGTGTTTGCCAACCCTTTAAGTATTCTGCCAGAGAGACGGCTTCCGAAGACAGTCTTTACACATGTTAGTTTATTCATCTGTAAAAACCATAGGTTTTCTTTCAAACATGTGAAGATGGTTACAGAGCTATGCAGACTCATTCCCGCTGCTAATCACCTTTTTTCATTTCAATCCCACATTACTGGAGAGGCTTTCTAGTCTCTGTCAGATCTAATCTGTCTCAGCACCAGCATATCTTTGCTTAAAACATTGCCCTTCAAATGGGCAGCCAGTACCTCCATGTGCCCATTTGGGCCACTGTCTGGAATGCCCTCTGTACATCTCTGCTTCTGAAATCTCTGCAAGCCCTTCTCCAACTCTGTCCTGCAATGCCAGCCCAAAGCACCTGCGACTGTCACTCTGACATTGAATTTTAAGTTCAGTGTGATCGGAAACTATGTTTTGATAAAGGGAGAGAGAAGATGCTGTACTGCTCCATTCCTAATGGAGATTCCCCTCTCCAAGAGGACTCCGGTCCTTGAGCATGGTGATGTGTGCACTTTACTGGGTGCACCAACACCTGGCCCTGGAAGGAATTCTAATGTCCTCGTTTGACTTCCCAGCCCTGGTTTACTCCTTCTGTTTCACATAATTATTACTATTATGTGTTTTTATCCTTTTACTCAAAGAAGCCCTAATTTAGACAATGTCTTTTGTGGACACTGTAATCATAAGGTGAACAGCTTTTTGTTCTTTTTTTCATTGATACTATCAGTTTACTGCTATGGGTATAAAAACACTAGTATTGTGCCTACAGTTTAAAAAGAAGGCCTTGCATCCCTTGGCTTTATGTGTGTGTGCATACTAATTTTTTGTATTCAAATTAGAAATTAATACATTTTGGCCTGACTTTAAAACCTATCCACAGTTGTATTGCTCATACTTGATAATTATATTTTAGAATTTTGTGAAGTCAGACTGGTACTGGTAATTTTGAAATCTGCCATGATTAGAGTACTGGAATCTTGCTAATGCAATGAATCTGGGCACCCCATCCCCAACCCCAGGTGGGGGTGGGGGATCATTGTTAAATGCCCAACACTGCCCATAACTAACCAGCAGATAAAGTTGCTATCAGACATGTTGTTATGCGTAGCCAGGAACCTCTCAGCACAGTATCTGTTGTCTTTTGCACTTCAGACTTGTCTTGGGTTTTCCTGTAGCGAGTGAGTTCAGGACTCTGTAGTTAAATCAGGAAGCCCTCATAGTTAGAACTACTGCGGAATGGTGGAATTGCTTTGTCCTTAAGTGAGATGGTTTGAGGTGGCAGATATTTACTGGACAAAATAAATTGTGTTTAGATCTAGCTAAGGAAGTCAAAGATGGGATTTTGCCTGTGGTGGCTGGGAGGCTTGGGTGGGAGTCTGTCCCCGGGAGAGCACTTGCAGGTGGAGGAGGAGATGGGCATCAGTATAAGTCAAGAGTTGTGTTCCAGGCTGAGGAATCTGGATCTTCTGGTCAATGCTGACCTCCATAAAGACTGACCTACTTAGATGTTTTCTTTGATGCCAGGTGAATGAATGATCCCAGCATAAGAAGCATGGGATGATTTTACTCCAAAGTAGTGATTTTCTTTTCTTTTTCTTCTTTTTTTTATTTTTAACTTTTTAGGTAGGGAGATTAAGTTTACAGTTAAAGTAGTGATTTTCATGATCATTATAATGCATGTGAAATCACAGTTTATAGTTTTATAAGCATGTTGAGCTGTGGATGTCTCAAATATCTATGAACTAGGAATGACTTATAATCAGAAGTATGACTGAATTTTCACCTCAGAAAGCCTATTGTAGTTTTTCAACTAGTTATCTTTTTTCCTTGGAAAGTTGTTTGGTGTTCCTTGAGTCTTTATTACAAGAAAGTGGTAGCAAAAGTTAAGCATTGAAAAGTCAAAAGTTAAAGTCAGGGGAAGCTTATAAAATAACTTTCATAGATAAGATTTATGAAAATAATATTTTAAGGGACACTTATGGTCTCACTTATAGGTGGGGCTTAAATAATAAGAATGGGGTGGGAGTCTGAATTGGTTCAACTCTTATGGGAAACAGTCTGAAAACGTCCCAAAACATTAGAAATGGACCTACTTTCTGACCTAGCAATTTCTCTCCTAGGGATTTACTCAAAAGAAACAAAAACACCTATGTTTTTGTTTAGAAGATGTCTGTGTACACCTATGTTCATAGTACCATAGTTGGTCATAGCCAAAAACTTGGAAGCATCCCAGATGTCCAATGACAGATGAGTGGCTAAAAAAAAAAATGTCGTATATATACATGATGGAATACTACTCATCTGTTAAAAATGATGAGGCCATCTCCTTTGTATTATCATTGATAGGACTTGAAGACATCACATTAAGTGAGATAAGCCAAAAAGAGGACAGTTACCAAATGGTCTCACTTATAGATGGGATTTAATAAATAAGGATGGGATGGGGTGGGAGATACAAAGTGAATGATGGACTGGTCATGGTTTACTATATCAGAGCAAAGGGAGGGACTGAAAAGCAGCATTGGGTCCTGGTGCATGATGATGTAGAGGGACCGAGGTTGCGGGTGGGTGAGAGTGTTCTGCAGAGAACGTTCACAAGGAGATGAGAAAGTATACCAGTGTGTCAGTGACTGCACTGTAAGTCATTACCCCCCCCAACATGATAAAAAAAAAATAGCTTTAAAAAAACTTATGAGATTCGGGCAGTAGTGCAGCAGGTTAAGCGCACATGGCACAAAGTGCAAGGACCAGCATAAGGATCCCGGTTCGAGACCCTAGCTCCCTGCCTGCAGGGGAGTCGATTCACAGGCGATGAAGCAGGTCTGCAGGTGTCTTTCTCTCTCCCTCTTTGTCTTCCTCTCCTCTCAATTTCACTTTGTCCTATCCAACAACAACGCCATCAACAACTATAACTACAACAATAATAATAAAAAACAATGGCAACAAAAGGGAAAATAAATATAAATTTAATAGAAAAAACGTGTTTTTAAGAAATTCTATTTGATTTTTAAGTATTAAAAATTCAGGTTCTGGGGAGTCGGGCTGTAGCGCAGCGGATTAAGCGCAGGTGGCGCAAAGCACAAGGACTGGCATAAGGATCCCGGTTCAAACCCCGGCTCCCCACCTGCAGGGGAGTCGCTTCACAGGCGGTGAAGCAGGTCTGCAGGTGTCTATCTTTCTCTCCCCCTCTCTGTCTTCCCCATCTCTCTCCGTTTCTCTCTGTCCTATCCAACAATGACGACAACAACAATAATAACTACAACAATAAAACAACAAGGGCAACAAAAGGGAATAAATTAAAAAAAAAAAAAAATTCAGGTTCTGGAGGTGGAGCAGTGAGTAGGTGTAAAACTTGGAAGGAAGCATGAGGCCAAGTTCCGTCTCTGGTATCCCGTGTACTGGAGTGACGCATAGTGTTCTCTCTCTGCCTGCCTTGTGTTAATAAACACATAAAATCTTTTGAGTGTGTAAATTCCAGAAACCTACTTTGAGGCACTTACTCAAAGGTGTTTTCCAGGGGTCTGTTTGAAGACTCACTTGGGGTGGAAGAGGAGATACGGAGGTACTCAGGGGCCTCCAACCCTGTCCCTCTCCTCACTGTAGCTTCTCTGAGTGTCTCATTTAAGCTTCTAAGTGACACATGAAGAAGGTTTGTAATGGCCGAGCAAAAATTTTAAATCATTATTCTAGACATTGCTTTATATTCTCACAACTGTCTATAAACTTGAGAATTGTTACTCCTCCCAACTGTCAGAGAACCTTTTCAGGTTAGCTGAACACCACCAAAAATTGTTCAGTCCTTTTTGCTCCTCTAACACAACTGACACACTCCTAAGAGTCTTCACTGTGTTAAGTTTATACAAGTTCTGGTTTCAGAGTTTGTACTCCCTCCCTCTTGTTTTTTTCTTTATTGGAATTTCTATTTAAACTTCAAGATTTATTTTTAGGATTTTAGTCAGAGAGAATAAGCTTTGCAATTTACAAAGCTGGTGAGTACTAAGCAGTAAATACATCATTTCATTCAGTTTTAGCTTGCATGCCATCTCCAGTGGATAGAGCCACCAACATGTGAAGTCTGCAGGGGGTCAGGTGGTGTTAGAAGGAAACACATTTAAATCTGTGTCTTAGTGTCCAGTGAGTATTACATGAAGCTAGATTTAAGGCAGGTATACAGATTCTGATATCTGAAGATATATTTTCCAGGATTCAAATACTTTCACTTGATTTTAATCTTTTGTCTTTTTTTTTTTTTTTTTAATGTGGTTCTAGGAATGATCTCAGGGCTTCACAGATACATGATGCATTTGCGTGGTCTCCTGGACCCAACTTTTTTTTTTAATATTTATTTATTTATTCCTTTTTGTTGCCCTTTTTGTTTTATTGTTGTAGTTATTATTATTGTTGTCGTTGTTGGATAGGACAGAGAGAAATGGAGAGAAGAGGGGAAGACAGAGAAGGGGAGAGAAAGACACCTGCAGACCTGCTTCACCACCAGGGAAGGGACTCCCCTGCAGGTGGGGAGCCGGGGGCTAGAACTGGGATCTTTAAGATGATCCTTACGTTTTATGCCACCTGCGCTTAACCTGCTGCACTATTGCCCGACTCCCCAACCTTTTTTTTTTATTTAGAAAAGGAAAGACACAGACATAGAAGAGAGATAGCTCAGCATTGTTCTACTGTTCGTGTGGTACATCCCTAAAACCAGAGCTCAAAGCCAGGGCATGGTAAGGCTGTACTCAATTGGGTGAACTATCTCCCGACCCCTAATTTAAATAGCATAGCTTTAGGTGATTACAGAAGTAGCAGATAACTATTATAGAAGAAATGTAAAAACCTATGATACTACAGAGTGATTTTTTAAAATTTTATTTATAAAATGAAAATATTGACAAGAGCATAGGATAAGGGTGGTACATTTCCACAGAATTCCAGTTCCCAGAACTCCATATTTCATCCCCTCCCTTGATAGCTTTCCTATTCTTTACCCCCCTGGAAGTATGGACCCAGGATCATTATGGGGTGCAGAAGGTGGAAGGTCTGGCTTCTGTAATTGCTTCCCCACTGAACATGGGCATTGGCAGGTCGATCCATACTCCCAACCTGTTTCTCTCTTTCTCTAGTAGGACAGAGCTCTGGAGGTGTGGCTCCAGGACACATGGTGGGGTCATCTACCTAGGGAAGTCCAATTGGCATCATGGTAGCATTTGGAACCTGGTGGCTGAAAAAGAGTTAATATATAAAGCAGACCAAATTGTTGACTAATCATGAACCTAAAGGCAAGAGTATTGCAGATGAAGATTTAGGGTCTCCGTTTTGGAAAAATCTAGTAGGTCTATTTTAGGTATATTCCAAGGGGCCCATGACTTTATTAGTTTTTGCCTGAGTCTGACAGCTAACATGCAGGTGGACTCAGGTTATTATCTGGGGAGATGGTGTCATAGTTGGAAAAAGGACTAGAAAGCTGGATCAGGGAAGAGAGTAGCTCCCAAATATGGGAAAAGTGTATAAATATTGATAACTGTAAACCCCATGAATTTAATCTGGGGCCCATATTCAGCATAGCCTTTGTAGCCTCTGCATCCCTGTAGGTCTGAGCTTACATGAGTGATTTTTCTGCTTGGTGGCAGGAAGAATGTGGCCCTGAAAGCTCATTCAGGGCGTATTTGTTGAGTGCCTTTTATCTAGACACTAGAATATAATGGGGTTTTCAAACAGGCAATATGCCCTTGCCTTTCTGTATCTTACATTGAAAAGCACTGACGCGCGATGAAGCGTGTCTACAAGTGTTTATCTTTCTCTCCCCCTTTCTGTCTTCCCCTCCCCTCTCAATTTCTCTCTCCTATCCAACAACGACAACAGCAACAATAACAAGTGCAATAAAAGGGAAAAAATAGCCTCTGGGAGCAATGGATTCGTCCTGCAGACACCGAACCCCAGCAATAACCCTGGAGGCAAAAAAAAAGAAAAGAAAGAAAAGAAAAGCACTGACATATTAAATTATTTATAAAAAATTAAAACTAAAGTAACAATGGCCCGGTTGAGCTCACACATTAGGGTGCTTAGGGACCTGGGTTCAAGCCCCTACTTCCCACATACAGGAGGGAAGTTTCACAAGCAGTGAAGCAGGTCAGCAGGTTTCTCTCTCTCCATCTCTCTCTCTCCCCACTCCCTCCTTTCCTTTTTTTTTTTTTTATTAATGGTGAAGTCACCATTTTTAATAGCTGAGTAGTATTCTTTTTTAAAATTTTATTTATTTATTTTAATATTTATTTTATTTATTCCCTTTGTTGCCCTTGTTGTTTTATTGTTGTAGTTATTATTATTGTTGTCGTTGTTGGATAGGACAGAGAGAAATGGAAAGAGGAGGGGAAGACAGAGAGGAGGAGAGAAAGATAGACACCTGCAGACCTGCTTCACCGCCTGTGAAGCGACTCCCCTGCAGGTGGGGAGCCGGGGCTCGAACCGGGATCCTTATGCCGATCCTTGTGCTTTGCGCCACCTGCGCTTAACCCGCTGCGCTACCGCCCGACTCCCCCTCCCTCCTTTCTTAACACCCCTCCCTTCTCCATTCCCTGTCCTAAGAAAGAAAGAAAGAAAGAAAGGAAGGAAGGAAGGAAGGAAGGAAGGAAGGAAGGAAAGAAGGACAGAACAAAGGAAAAATGGCTGCTGGGAACGGTGGATTCATTATGCAGACACCACGCCCCAGCAATAATCCTGGTGGCAATACATACATACATACATACGCCAGATAACCCTTAAAAAAAAAGTGGTGTATTGCACCAAAGTAAAAGACTCTGGGGCCGGGGGGTGGGGTAGGGAAGTGTTCAGGTCCTGGGACATGATGGCAGAGGAGGACTGGATGGGGAGGTTAGATCATTATGTGGAAAACTGAGAAATGTTACACATGTACAGACTACTGTATTTTACTGCCAACTGTAAACCATTAATTCCCCCCACCCCCAGTAAAAGAAAAACCAAAACCAAAAAAAAAAAAAAACCCTTGGCCCGTGGGTTGGTTTACCCCCATGTGTCTCTCAGTATCCTCACCTACAAAATGAGCACATTACTTTTTCAAGCTGTTTTTTAAAATCTGTGACTATTCGTGGTTTACAAGAGTGTAAGATTACATTATTAATCTAATTGTTCTACCCTGCACTCACCACTGAAGTTTTGTGCCCCATCCTCCCCGTGATAGCCGTCACTGTTCTCAGTCTTAGAGACATTTTGTTTACTGCTGTTTTGTTTTTGTTTGTTTTTCCAAGTTAATGTGTTTCAACTTCTAGATTCCACATATGAGTAAAACCATCTGGTAGTTGTCTTTCATCTCCCCTCCCCCCATAGGGAAGTCATGATTTAAAAGATAAGTACAATTTCTTTCTCCTCCTTCTTCTTCATCTTCTTCTTCTTCATCTTCTTCTCCTTCATCTTCTTCTCCTTCTTCTTCCCCTTCTCCTCCTTCTCCTCCTTCTCCTTCTCCTTCTCCTTCTCCTTCTCCTTCTCCTTCTTCTTCTTCTTCTTCTTCTTCCATAGCACTGTTGAGCTGCTCAGCTCTGGCATATGGTGCTCTGGGGATTGAACCTGGGTCTTTGGAGCCCCAGGCATGAGGGTCTTTTTTCCATGAGGCTATCCTTGAAAAAATTTTTTTTAACTTTTTAAATTAATCTTTTACATATATATACATATATAATTTATACTTACATATATTATTAGGAGGCTAATGGTCTGCCCTGTAGTTGTTGACACAGGGGTAGAATTTCTCATCACCCCCATGATAGGTGTCTCACCTATCAGGATATTCTCACCTATCAGGATATTCTCACCTCCAGCTTCGTTTCTTTTCTATCATCATGTACCAGGTGAAAAGCCCCTCTTACCCCCCCCACCCGTCTCCCTGTCCCCCTCCCCCAGAGTTCTTTGTTTTGGTATAATACAGAGCAAACTTTTACTTTGTGTTTCCCCTTTATGTTCTTGTTTCTTACGTTCTATAATCATCCTATATTCATCTTCATCATTATCTCCTCTTTTTTTTATTAATTTTTTAAAGTATTTTCCCTTTTGTTGCCCTTTTTATTGTTGTTATAGTTATTTTTGTTGATGTTGTTGGATAGGACAGAGAAATGGAGAGAGGAGGGGAGGACAGAGTGGGAAAGATAGACACCTGCAGACCTGCTTCACCCCCTGTGAAGGAGCCCCCCTGCAGGTGGAGAGCCGGGGTCTTTGAGCTGGTCCTTGCACTTTGCGCCATGTGTGCTTAACCTGCTGTGTTACTGCCCGACTCCGTCTCTCTCTCTTTTTTTAACAGAGCACTGCTCAACTCTGGCTTATGGTGATGGGAGGGTTGAACCTGGGACTTTGGAGCCTCAGGCATGAGATATTCATCTTTCTCTTTATGGCTTAGCTCATTTAACATAATTCCTTCAAGCTTCATCTAAGATGAGGTGAAGGTGAATTCATTTTTACTAGCTGAGTTATATTTCACTATATATATGTGTATGTATATATATATATCATAACTTTCTCAGCCACTCATCTGTTGTTAGGCACCTGGGCTGCTTCCAGGTTTTTAAAAAATTTTTATTTATTTTCCCTTTTGTTGCCCTTGTTTTTATTGTTGTTGTAGTAGTTATTATTGTTGTCCTCGTTGTTAGATAGGGCAGAGAGAAATGGAGAGAAGAGGGGAAGACAGAGGGGGAGAGAAAGATAGACACTGCCTGTGAAGTGACTCCCTGCAGGTGGGGAGCTGGGGGCTCAAACCGGGATCCTTTGCTGGCCTTTGCTCTTCTCGCCACCTGTGCTTAACCCGCTGCGCTACTACCCGACTCCCTGCTTCCAAGTTTTGGCTGTTACAAATTATGCTGCTATGAACATAGGCATAAACAGATCTCTTTGGATGGATGTATTTGTTTCCTTAGGATACATCTCCAGGAGAGACACAAATCTAGAGACAAAGGGAGATAGAAACAGAGACACCTGCAGCACTGCTTCATTGCTCATAAAATTTCTCTTCTGTAGGTGGGGACTGACTAGAGGCTTGAACCCAGGTCCTTCCTTGTGCATTGTAATATATTTGCTCAGCCAGGTGCACCACCACCTGGCTCTTGAAAAAAAATTTTTTTCCAGAGGTAAGGTGAGAGACAGGGAGAGAGAGAAAGAGAGAAAGAGAGAGAGAGAGAGAGAGAGAGAAAGGGGAGGGGAAGAAGAGACATTTTTGTAGCGCTACCACTTATGAACCTCGCCCTTTGTATGGTGCTCCTGCTCCTATGGGCTCAAACTAGACCTTTTGGGATGGGAAAGTGTCTGCTCTACCAGATGAGCTATCTCCTGGCCCCAAGCGCATTAATTGTACCTCGCAGGGTTGTGAGAATCGATTAGGTGAGAAGACAACAGTGTAAGCAGATGCTTGGTCATGTTTCCTCTTTGTCTGGTCTGTCTCTGCAGGAACTGCTAGAAGATCTCTTAAGAGTATTGGGGGTGGGGAGACAAATTAAGCCTCCTTCATGCACATCAAGTATCTGCTACATGAACTACTGTTAACAATTTAATGACTGAACAAGAAGAGCAAATGTGCCTCTCCAGGGTGAACACTCTAGTGCAGAGACTCATTAGTGGGTTATCTTGTGTATATGTCCCTGCTGATTTTCAAAAACATGACATTGAAATACATCTCTGTTGACACTGGAAATAATTCATAGGCTAAAAAGTGTAAGGAGAAAGCTCATAATTTTAGCTCCTTCATTGTCACTGATCTGTTTCTGAAGCCCTTCAGCAGCAAATAAATCAAAACAATTCATATTATATATCAGAGAGATGATTTTCAAAATGTAACGTTTCTTTTTTAATTTTTTAAATTATATATATATTTATTGTTGTCGTCGATATTGGATAGGACAGAGAGAAATGGGGAGAAGAGGGGAAGAAAGAGTGGGGGAGAGAAAGATAGACACCTGCAGACCTGCTTCACCGACTGTGAACCGGGATCCTTACACCAGTCCTTGGGCTTTGCGCCACGTGCGCTTAACCCGCTGCACTACCGCTGGACTCCCTAATTTTATAATTTTTATTTATAAAATAGAAATATTGACAAGACCATAAGATAAGAGGGGTACAATTCCACACATTTCCAACCCCCAGAACTCCATATCTCATCCCCTCCCCTGATAGCTTTCCTGTTCTTTATCCCTCTGAGATAATGACCCAGGATCATTATGGGGTGCGGAAGGTGCTTCTGTGTCTGGCTTCTGTAATTGCTTCCCCACTGAACATGGGCGTTGGCAGGTTGATCCATACTCCCAGCCTGTCTCTCTCTTTCCCTAGTGGGGTGGGGCTCTGGGGAAGCGGGGTTCCAGGACACATTGGTGGGGTTGTCTTTCCAGGGAAGTCTGATTGGCATCATGGTAGTATCTGGAACCTAGTGGCCTCACCTGAACTTCCCAGTTTTGAAGCAGTCTCCTTGCAGAGCTCAAGCCAGGTGGTGTCTCCACTCCCTGTAATATGTTTCTGTGCCTCATTGAATACGTAGATGGAAATAAGAATTTTCCTTTTACTCCCTTAACAACAAGGATCTGTTTGAAAGCCTGCTCTGCCTGGTGCTCTCCTGGGTTTTGTTATGGCCACACATTGGTGGAGTGAGAAGGCACTGGGGAGGGGAATTTGGGAGAGGGAAAGGGGAGTGAAACCAAATGCCTGCAGCCTGGGAGCTTAATCTCAGCGGGGGGGGGGGGGGGGAGAGTGCTTTGGAACTGGATTAAAAGAAAGGAAGTAATCACAGATTTGATTGCTTTGCTACTCCTGGTTTGCCTTTCGGATATGTCACCAGGTTCCGACATGAAATTCCGGAAGTTTCTTATTTGAGAGTCAGTGTTGTAGTGTATATATGCTTTTAGTTTCAAAAAAGAGTAGTTTCTCAAAGCAACTAACATGTAAACTTTTTGCCTTCTTTAGGTCTCTGGAACTTCATCCATTCTCACTGAAACCTCTTCTGAGACGAGCAATGGCCTGTGAAACTTTAGAACAGTATCAGAAAGCTTACGTGGATTACAAAACAGTGTTGCAAATAGACTATGGAGTCCAGCTAGCAAATGACAGTATTAACAGGTAACCTGATCTGAGGCAGCTACCTTAGGGCTAGTTTTGTAATGGAATTATATTCTCCCCGCCCCTTTCAAGAATGATATCAAAATGTGGATGTGTTCTCAGCTGTTTACTTTACTAGAATGCCTTCTTCCACTCCATCAAAATCAAATGACTCTCTTTGGGACTTAATTTCTAACCCCACAATACTTTTCTAAAACCTAAAATATGTGTTTACTAGTTTGTTTGTTATCACAGTCACTTACTTATTTCTTAATTCCACAGGGTGTATAGCTTTCCTTTGCTGCTCAAAAGGAGAACTGATTTTTCAGTATTTTAGGAAAATATTTTCATTGATGATGTAAATCAGTAGTAATTGTAGAATGTAACCCAGAATTATGGTTGGGAATTGCCATGTTGAATCTTCTCCTGTAGGATTTTCAGATTTCCTGATCATAGCATCTGTCAGTGGACATATTCTGTCAGTGGACATATTCTGACATGTCTGTTGTGTGTCCTCAGGATGATGGATGTCTTCATGAGCCTGCAAGATATTTGTACTATATAGCTTTGCAACTAGACAGTCCTCTCGGACGAGTTATAATGTTTAATGGTGAAATAGCAAAGAACTTGGACATAATTTTATTTATCATCTGAGTAAGAATGAGGATGTAAGAATTTTCAGCCTGCACACATTTGCTTTCTGGTACAATTTGGAGATTACTAATTAGATGGCATTTGTCGGTATTTATATGATGCTCTGACTACATTTGTCCAAATTATGATTTTCTCAGGTATTTGTGTTAGTCCGTGCCCTGTATTGGTGTCTAGCATCCCTGCATCTCCCCAAAACATAGAAGGGGGAAATGATTTATTTTTTATTTTTTGTTTTTTAGATAATCTAGAATATAGGCAGGGAGAAAAAAATATATATAAAGCAGATTATCCCAAAGTATGAAAATTTGTTAGTACGTTAGGGGTGTGTGTGTTGTGTGGGACTTAAGGGTGTCACAGAGGTCAGGGATTGTTTTTCCAAGTTCTCATCAGACCCGGGGTGCGTGGCCAGTCCCACAGGAGTCAGCTGAGTAAACAAGAACAGAGAGCAGCAGAGTCATTCTCTTTTGCCCAACCTTCAACAAAAGGATTCCATTGCTAGCTGCGCTGAAGGAGAAGCCAGTGGAGAACAGGAGAACGTCAGTTATGTGCCGTTATATATGTCTTCCTGTAGCTGGAAGACAGTTCTCTCATAGGAGCATTATTTCAGTTTGAAACTTCAAGTTTACAGAGGATCACCTCTCTGTCTCTTTTTCTTTCTATCTGAAAAGGTCAGCTTGGAGCAGTAAAGTCCCAGTTAAGACCTAAAAATAGTTGAACTGAGTGTACATAACAGGGGGCCAGTGGTACACACCTTAGCTAGCACACATTACAATGTTCAGATACCTGGGTTCAAGCCTCTCGTCCCACCTGTAGGGGAAAGCTTCATGTGTCTCTTTCTCTTCCTTTCTGTCTCCCGCTTCTCAATTTCTCTTTGTCACTATCCAAAAATAAATAAATAAATAAACTATAAAAAAAGAATGTGCAGGGGCCATGTGGTGGCACAGCTAGTTAAGCACACGCATTACAGTGCACAAGGACCAGGGTTCAAGCCGTTGATTTCCCCACCTGCAGGCGAAAAGCTTCACAAGTGGTGAAGTAGGGCTGCAGGTGTCTCTCTCTATCTCCCCCTATCCTCTTGGTTTCAGGCTGTCTCTAGCCAATAAATAAAGGTAATTCTAGAAATTTAAAATAAGAAATTACTATTTTTAAAAATTATTTTAAATTTAGTTGCCCTTGTGTTTTTTTTTTAATTTTTATTGTTGTTACAGTTATTATTGTCATTATTGATGTCGTTGTTGTTGGATAGGACAGAGAGAAATGGAGAGAGGAGGGGAAGACAGAGAGGGGGAGAGAAAGACAGACACCTGCAGACCTGCTTCACCGCCTGTGAAGGGACTCCCCTGCAGGTGGGGAACCGGGGGCTTGAACCGGGTTCTTTACGCCGGTTCTTGCGCTTTGCGCCACGTGCACCTAACCCGCTGTGCTACCACCCAACTCCCCCAAAATTACTATTTTTTTTAAAAAAAAATAATGTACATAACATGAAATTCATTATTTTAAAGTATACAGCTTAGTGGTACTTGTATTACAATCACAGTACAATCTTATTATCACCTCTGTCTGCATCTGACCCTAGGAAAACATAGGTTTGAGATATATGGGTCCTTATATACACAGATTGTTTTCAGTGAATATATTGGAAAGCTTTTTTGGATTGGCAATAAAAAAAAAAACAACTGGGACTAAGTGGTAACATACCCGGTTGAATGCACATATTACAGTGCGCAAGATCTGGTTCAAGACCCCAGTCCCCACCTGCAGGGGGCAGCTTTGTGAACAGTGAAGTAATGCTGCTGGTCTCTCCCTGTCTCTCTCTCTCTTCCCCTCTATTTCTCCCTTCCCTCTTGGTGTCTCTATCCAATAAAGTAAGTAGGACTTGTACAAAATAAATTTAAAAATGGCAGATGAACTGTGTAGCCTAGAAACATTGAAAAAAGGGGGCCAGGAGATGGCATACCTAGCAATACACAAGGACCCAGATTTGAGCCCCAGGTCTCCATCTACAGGGGGAAAGCTTTGCGAGACGTGAAGCAGGACTGCAGGTGTCTCTTTGTCTCTTTCCCTCTCTGTCTCCCCCGTCCCTCTAGATTTTTGGCTGTCTCTGTCCAATAGATAAATAAAGATAGTGCAAAAAAAATTTTTAAGGTATATATTAAAAAAAGAAATGCTGAAAAAAGACGTGCCGTGAATGTGTTACACATTCATATGTGTGCTATCATAATGGCCTATTTTTTACCATTTAGAGCCACATGATATATTCATCTAATGATAAAAAATTAAGATTTATAAAAACTTAATGCATGTAAGCCATACATGACTATCTGTGGAGAGAAGTGTAGGCCATAATTGCATGAAGTGAGTCGTAGAGCGTACTTACTGCTGTACTAATTTTGTCACTACATCTTGTTACTGCAATTGCTCAAGTGTCCTTAAAATGCTACGTGATGTGAATCACCTCCATGTGAGGAGTCCATCTCTCCAGTAAACGCATCATAGTAGACAGTGACTTCTCACGGTTTTCACATATTTTTCATTATGTTTACCACAGTTCCATAAATCTTAAGTTAACACCGGGGACCTTTGTGTTTGATGCGGACGTGCTTCTGAGAAAGAGAAAAATTTATAGCAGATACTAGTAGATACTTGCAGATGAGTCACCTTAAAAACTGATGATGTGGGGGCGAGGCAGTAGCACAGCGGTTAAGTGCACGTGGCGCGAAACGCAAGGACTGATCAGGGTTCCAGCCCCAGGTTCCCCACCTGCCACCTGCGGGGGGGGGGGGTTTGCATCACAAGTGGTGAAGCAGGTCTGCAGGTGTCTATCTTTCTCTCCCCCTCTCCGTCTTCCCTTCCTCTCTCCATTTCTTTTTGTCCTATCCAACAACGACAACAGTGACAACAACAATAATAACTACAACAATAAAACAAGGGCAACAGAAGGGGAAAAGATAGCCTTCAGGAGTAGTGGATTCGTAGTGCAGATACAGAGCCCCAGCGATAACTGGAGGCAAAAAAAAAAAAACTGATGATGTGAACTGCCTGTGTTGATAAAGTGTAGTACTGAAAACATATTTCCTCTCATCATTTTCTTAATACTTCCTCTAGCTTACATTATTGTAAGAATACAGTAATACCTGTAACATATTTTAATTGATGTTGCTAAAATGTCTGGTCAACAGGAGGCTATCGTTAAGTTGCTTTGGAGAAGTCACATGTTATACAGCCCTTGAGTTGTTCTAAGGTCAGCTATTCCAAAACATGCCATTACTCTACAAGGAAACTTTGTCCCTATTAAGCAGTGACTCTTTGTTCTCCCTTCTCCCAGCCCCTGGAAACCACTAACTTTCTTTTTGTCTCTGTGGATTTACCTTTTCTGGATATTTCATATAAATGGAATCATAGGATATGTACCTTTTTTGTTTGGCTTCTTTCACTTAGCATTCCTTTCAAGATCCATCTATGATGTATCCTGTATAAATAGCTTTTTTATGGCTGAATAATATTCCATCACATGGATAGATCACATTTTGTTGAACCATTCATCGTGGATACTTGGGTTGTTTTCACCTTCTCCCTTTTGTAAATAGTGGTGCTGTGTACATTTGTGCACAGACTTTTGTTTGCATCTTGCTTTCAGGGTTTCTGGGTCTGCACATAGGAGTGGAATTACTGGCTAAATGATAGTTCTGTGTTTAGCTTTTTGATAATTGTGTTATGCTTCATATGACTGAAGCCTCTTTGATGCACGTTGACTTTAAAAATGCTTTCACCTTTTAAATTGAATGATTCTTGCTGATGATACAATCATTTTATAAGAAGATGAGCCTTTTTCTGGATTTGCCATATATTTTCTGTAAACTATCTATTTAAAAAAAATTTCACTATCCATATTTATGCTTGCTTTTCCATCTAAGCAATAGCAGCTTTATATTTTTTTAATTTAAACATCTGTATTTACTTTTGTTTCTGTCTTCCATTAACCATATTCCTCTCTTCCTCTCTAGGAATCTTATATGTTAAATCCCCCTGCATATACTTATTCACTCCCTGGCAACACATCATCTCTTTTCAGCTGCTTCTTCCTTCCTCTCTGCTGGTAATACAAGTTTTGCTTGAGAATTCTTCCCCCCCCCCCCCAGAGCTTTTCCTTCTGCACTATGGGTGGTTATATATTAATATTCAAGCTAGCTTTTTATAGTAAAATAAATTAGATTTAGTTATCATGACCAAAGATTGTTATGGAAATTTCAGTTTGAGGAACTAGGGAAAGTATGTGTATACTTGTTTTTATGTAAGTATACAAAGTGTATAAATAAACTTGGATGCATTTTAATAGTGACTTGTAAACTTTTTCAGTCTTGGGAAGCAACATTTTACAACCAGATTCATCCCCAAAGACATCGATTTTGTTTCTAAACTGAAACAAGACATTTGATATGTCTTCAGTGGTAAGAGTGAACACTGAAGGTGTTACTCTGGATTTTGTGATGGCCTTGAATGAACACCATTGACCAAAGGGCCTTTGTATGAGACTCTTGTGCCCTTTTCTTTCATCTTTATATGAAAACAAAATCAGTGGGAAATTTTAGAGATGAAAAAAACACAAGAGTATCTTAATCACATGTGAATATATATATGTGTATATATATATATACACATATATATGTGTGTGTGTGTGTTGGAGGTTGTAAGCAGCAAGGATTTATTTGCTGAAGCAAAAGTACAGATTAGTCACAGATAGCATACCCCAAGGAAATGTAGAGTGGTATATTCCTAAGGGAGAAGCCAGCCAGGGCTTACTGTAAAGTAGAGGACACTCCAGAAAGTTGGAGTGGACTGTCACAAGGTGTAGACTATCGCTCCACATGACAACTAGACCTCATCAGTTTCAGCATCTAGTTTTTATTTTATTTTTAAGGAATGTGTATTATTTATTTATTTATTATTGGATAGAGAGAAATTAAGAGGGGAGAGGGAGATAGGGAGAGAGACAGAGAGACACCTCCAGCCCTGTTTCACCATATGCGAAGCTTTCCTACTGCAGGTGGGGACCAGGGGCTTGAACCTGAGTCCTTGTGCATTGTAATGTGTGTACTTAACCAGGTGTGCCCCTAGTCTTATTTTATTTTTTATTGACACCAGGGTTTTCACTAAGGCTTGGTGCCTGCACAATGAATCCACTGCTCCCAGTGGATATTTTTTTCCTTTTTGATAGAGACAGAGACATTTGAGAGACAGGGAGGGAGAGAGAAGAAAACATTTGCAACACTGGTGAGGACTGGGGGCTTGAACCCCAAGGTTCATTCTTGTGCAGATTTACAATATGTGTACTTCACCCAGTGCACCAGCACCTGGCCTCACTCAGCGGCTAATCTTTTTTTTTCACAGCAACATCTTGTTTATTTATTTACTTACTTATAAACTTTTTTTGAATATTTATTTATTTAGCCAGAGCACTGCTCAGCTCTAGCTTATGGTGGTGTGGGGGATTGAACCTGAGAACTGGAAATTTAGCATGATAGTCGGTTTACATAACCATTATGCTATCTCCCTCACCCAGCAGCTAATCTTGTAGATATGTCTTTAGTGTCTTTCTGAGCATAGAGATTTCGAAGTACTTCGGATCATCCTCACAAGTAATATATAAATTTGGTAATTAAATATTTATAGTATATGGGCTATTTCCTCTAGGGCTCCTAGAATTTACTTTTTGAAACATTAAAAATTAATAATAAGAAGAATAAATAAGAAATGCATTCATTTTTTTTTTCTTCTAGTACAAAAACAACCAAACAGAACCCCTAGAGTTAATCATTAGTGGCAACTTTTAAAATTCCTGAAGGCAGTTTCCCTGGGCAGCAAGTAGCTCAAGATTATGCTTTCTCCAGGAAGGACTCTGACCAATACAGCATGTGTAAATCTTACTCTTAAATCAGATTTTAAGTGACATTAAAAAAGCAAATTGAATAATCAATAGAGACACTTACTTTCTTTATAGAATAACACGGATCTTAATGGAGCTGGATGGATCAAGCTGGCGGGAGAAATTGCCCCCTATCCCCTCTGTGCCCATGTCAGCGCAGCTTCGAGCTTGGCAGCCTCCTGCAGAGACAGCCCCGGACCAGGTGGGAGATTCCCGCAGTCAGCATCAACTGGGCATCACAGGTGAGGGGTGTCTTCTCCTTTCTTCTGAGGGGCTTCTGAGTCAAATGTATGTTGATAGGAAAGCAGGAGGACATAGGCATAGACACTGGGGGTTAGTTTTGGGTTCAAGAACCTGTTTCCTCTTCCCCCCGCCTTTTTTTTTTTTTAATATGGCATATGCAGTGCTGGGGATTGAATCCAAGGCCTCATCCATAGAAGTCCTGCCTGTGCTGCTGTGTCACCTTCCTACCCTTCATGACAGAGTCTTAAGGGAGTTTCATACCTCCAGGGTCTCAGTGTATGTGAAAAGATGAAATATGCAGAACTAGTGCAGGGAAATGTTCTCATGAAGAAGTAAGGATCTACATAATAAGAATACTTAGCACGGGTACTGACTGTGTATAAGGGACTGTGTATAAGCCTTAAGTATAAGGGACTAGCAATATAACTCAATGGTAGAACACAAGCCTCATATATCTGAGGTCCTGGTTTTGGCTTCTAGCACTAAAAATATAAGAAAGGAAGAACAAGCTTTAGGTAGCATGCAATGTAGGGGAAACAGCATAATGGTTATGCTAAAAGACTTTCATGCCTGAGGCTACAAGGTCACAAGTTCAGTCTTCCCTGCACCACCATAAGCCAGAGCTTAACAGTGTTCTGGTGTTAATTAATTAATTAATTAATTAGTATGAAGCTCTCTGCAACACAATATATAAAATAAATAGGGCTAAAGTGTTTAAATCATAAAAGAAAAAAAATTTGGGGGGGGACCTCCAGGGTTATTGCTGGGGCTCAGGGCCTGCACTACGGATCCACTGCTCTTAGAGGCTACTTTTTTCACTTATGTTGCCCTTGTTGTTTTATCGTTGTTGTTAGGACAGAGAGAAATGGAGAGTAGAGGGAAGACAGAGGGGGGAGAGAAAAATAGACACCTGCAGACCTGCTTCACCACTTGTGAAGGGACTCCCCTTGCAGGTGGGGAGCCGGGGGCTCGAACTAGGATCCTCATGCTGGTCCTTGTACTCTGCATCATGTGTGCTTAACTCGCTGTGCTACCGCCCAACTCCCTTCATATATATATATATATATATATATATATATATATATATATATATATAATTCTTTTTAAAAATTTCTTTATTGGGGAATTAATGGTTTATAATTAACAGTAAAATGAAATACAATAGTTTGTACTTATGTAACATCTCTTAGTTTTCCACATAACAATTCAAACCCTACTAGGTCCTCTTCTGTCTGCCTGAACCCTCCCCCCACTCCAGAGTCTGTTTCTTTGGTGCAATACACCATCTTGTATTTGTTTTAAAAGATATTTGTGTACTTTAATAAAAGGCCAGAGTGCTACTCATCTCTGACAAATGGTGGTGCCAGAAATCAAACCTAGATACTCAGGCACACAAGTCCTGCACTCTGACATGCTGAACTATCTTCCTGGCTCTTACGAAGGTGTTTAGATGAGCTAATAGTCTTAGGAAAATCATGGTGATTTCTAGTTTCGTAGTCTTAATTTTAGTGGATCCTGTCACAAAGCATTTGCTCAAAAAAAGTGTTTTTTTTTCGTTTTATTAACAATACGCGTATTCACCATACTGTAGATATGTGGTAAGGAATCATAAACACAAGTATAATCAGCTTTTAAAAAATATTTATTTTACTTTCTTATTGTTGAATAGAGACAGAGAGAAACTGAGAGGGTAGGGGAGTATATATAGAGAAAGAGACAGAGAGATACCTGCAGCCCTGTTTCACCACTTGTGAAGCTTTCCACCTGCAGGTAGGGACCAGAGGCTTGAACCTTGGTTCCTTGTGCACTGTAATGTGTGCACTTAACCAGGTGCATCACTGCTTGGGCCCCTCTTTTTCCTTTCTTTCTTTCTCTCTTTTTTCCCCACTCCTCCAGGAATGAACTCATGATCTAGCTCATGTGCAGCACCACTGCTGAGCACCCTCCCTGAGCTGATTTTCCTGTTCCTATTCTAGAAGAGAGACAGACAGACAGACAGACACAGGAAAGGGAGAGTAACCTCACAGCACAGCTTCATCATCCAGGGAGCTCCATGGGTGCTCTCCACTGTGTTTTCATGTGATGCAAGGACTTGAACCCAGGGCTTCTGGCTTAATAAGGTGTGTATACTACCAGCTGAGCTATTGCCTAGTTCCAGATCAGCTTTCTGTCATACTTGTTTATTGATAGAATGTGTGTGTGTGTGTGTGGGGGGTGAGGGTAGATAGCATAATGGTTATGTAAACAGACTGTCGTGCCTGAGGCTCCCAAGTCCCAGGTTCAATCCCTGCACCACCATTAGCCAGAGCTGAGCAGTGCAAGGTACCAGAGGCTTAACAGACATTGAGGGAAGAAAAGATGAAAAAATTTCAGCACTTTGGGACGGGGTGGGGGTGGGGGCCCTCTCTGATATTCTGTTTAGGGCTTATATACAAAAATCTATAGGGATTATCATTTGTGTTAGATCTTTTGAAACATGAAACATCAGGCAGAATTTTTCTGTGAGTTAAAATGAAAGATGAAGGATCAGGAGGTAGTTCATCTAGTAAAGCGTACACTTCACCTGATGTGTGAAGCCTTGGGTTTGAGCCCTGGTATTACATGGGAGTGTCACAGCAACAGGATGCTCCATGAATAGTGGTGAAGCAGTAGCTCTGGGAGTCCGCCTCTCTCTCTCCCCCTTCCTCCCCCGCCCTTCCTCCCTGTTTGCTTCTCTCTATATATCTGAAGTAAAAATGAAGTAAAGTCAGTCTGAGAGTGATGGGATCACATATGAAGCCTTGCTGCAAAAGAAAGTAAAGTAAAATAAAAGATTAAACTACTTACATAAAAAAGATACCTGCAGGGGAGTCACTTCACAGGTGGTGAAGCAGGTCTGCAGGTGTCTGTTTTTCTCTGCCCCTCTCTGTCTTCCCCTACCCTCTTCATTTCTCTCGGTCCTATCTAACAACGACGGCATCAGTAACAACAACAACTACAACAACAACAACAACAACAACAAAAACCCCAAAAACAAGGGCAACAAAAGGGAAAATAAATAAATTTTTAAAATTTTTTCAAAAAAGATACTTCATCCCATTTGTTCATTTTAGATTTATGCTATAAATTAAGCACATCTGATTTCTAGATTGTGGAACTTAAGGGTATATTAAATTTAGGTAATTTTTAGATTGAGGTAAAGAAGGCAGAGAGGGAGAGAGAGAGAACAAGAGACTGAAGGCTGCGGCACCAAAGCTTCCTTCAGTGCTCTGGGGGCTAGGCTTGAACCTGGGTCATTCACATGGCAAAGCAGCACACAATCCAAGGGACATCTTCTTTAATTTTATTTACTTATTATTGGACAGAGACTGAGAGAAATTGAGAGGGGAGGGGGTGATATATATATAGAGAGAGACAGAGAGACACCTGCAGCTCTACTTCACCCTGCAGGTGGGGACCAGGGGCTTGAGCCTGGGTCTCTGTGCATTATGAAGTGTGCGCTTAACCAGGTATGCCACTCCCCTGGCCCCCAAGTGGATTTTTTTTTTTTAATTTTTAAGTTATGGATAATTTTTTTCACTTCCCTTCCTCCCTCCCTTCTTCCCTCCCTCTCTCTCTCTCCTTTTCATCTTTTCTTTTCTTCTTTCTTTTTTTTTTTTTTTTTTTTTTTTACCAGAGCTGTGCTCAACTCTGGCTTAGGAGCTTTAGGCAGGAAATTTTTTTTTTCACATATCCTTGCCCTATATTTTTATTTTTTATCATGAGAATATATAGGTATAAACCTTTAATTTTAATGCTTTGTGTGTATTAGGAGACTTTGGTTGTGGGGGACGGGCAGTAGCTCAGTGGGTTAAGCTCAGGTGGCACAAAGCGCAAGAACCGGCTTAAGGATCCCGGTTCGAGCCCCTGAATCCTCAGGCAAGGGAGTCGCTTCACAAGTGGTGAAGCAGGTCTGCAGGTGTCTATCTTTCTCTCCCTTCCTCTGTCTTCCCTCCTCTCTCCATTTCTCTCTGTCCTATAAACAACAAAATCAATAACAACAACAATAATAACCACAACAAGGATAAAACAACAAGGACAACAAAAGGAAAAAAGTAGCCTCCAGGAGCAGTGGATTCATGGTACAGGCACCGAGCCCGGCAATAACCCTGGAAGCAAAAGAAAAGAAAAAGAAAAAGAAAAAACAAAACAAAAACGACGACTTCGGTTGCAAGTAACAGAAAATTTGTTACGTGAGCCATAAAGGATGGCATTGGGGTGGGGGCATGTCATTGAACAGGCCCTGGCAGCTGCCAAATCACCACTGCTCATCAGAACTCAGGAAATGACCTAGAAAGAGCAGTTTTCTGCTCCACATCTGCATTTACCATTGCGTAAAGGGGGAAAAACACCATTGTTTTTGGTGACATTCATTTAATGTACACATTCCTGAGTCACTCCTGATGATGGTGCAGTACTGTCCCCCTCTTGTCAATAGGCCTGAGATCCTGGTCAGTGAGGTCAACTTTCCCTGAATCCTAGGGCTTAATAGGAGAGGGATGACAGCTGAATGACTCTTGAGGTACCCTTAAATAAGGGGAAATGGGTCTGAGCAAGTGGTCAGCCATGATCACAACAAGAGAACAGGTAAGAAAGAGTACACAGTTGATTGCAGGGAACAGAAAAACCTTGGTCTTGGTGTCTTAGGCAAAAACTGTCCCTTGGCTCCTATTGTAGGAAAGTCCATAGGTGAAGCAGCAGCAGAAATGATTGAGTCCAGGACTCAGATTCCTCTTCAGTGCTCCCTTTGGGTCCCTCTCCATCTGTTGACCATTCTTTGACATTCCTTTTATATCACAGGATGACAGAATCTTTCCTTTCATCCCCAAGTCCCATGAAAAGAGCGAGAATGACATAGAAAATCTCATTGCAGCTCATTGGTGCTCATCTTTGACCAACTAGATTATTGTGTCTGAGGGAACACAATATGCTGATTAACAGAATAAGAGTTACCCCAAGGGTGTGATTGTTTGGGGGTTTACATTTTCTCTCTTTCTCTCCCTCTCCCCCACCTCTCTTTTTTAAAGACAAGAGAAGTAGAAAGAGACAGTGGAAGAGATCAGAGCTCTGAAACATTCTTCATTGTGGTAGGGGCCAGGTTTGAATCTGGGTAGCACCATGGCAAAGCAGCAGACTGTCCAAGTGAGCTATTTAACCAGCCCCGGTGGGGTTTACTTACACAGGAGCAGAGAACAGAGGAGATGTGTTTTTTCTAAGGAAAGTAGGATGCTGGCATGTAAGGATTGTTTAACTTTTCATAAGATCATTATTATGATGCTATATATACTGATTGCCAGTATAGGTAAAATGGGTTAAATTTTATGACTTGAAAAGAAGTCGTAATTAAAAAGAAAACTAAGTGTCATAATTTGATAGCCATTTTTTCCTTATAGCCAAAGTGTCTTTTAGATTTGCTACAAGAGTTCTGTTCCATTTAGACTTTAGCTGTCTGATGTGTGGTCAATCCAATTTGTAACAGAAGATTTTACTTACAGATGTATTTAGGATTTTTTAGAGATGCTGATATAAATATATTCTGATTTCTTTTTCTTTTTTGGGCCCTATAGACGAAAAAATGTTTAAGACCCTTAAGGAAGAAGGAAATCAATATGTCAAGGACAGAAACTATATAGATGCCCTTCGCAAATACAGTGAATGCTTAAAGATTAACAACAAGGAATGTGCCATTTATACGAACAGGCAAGTTCTTTGTAACTTTATTTTTTTAACAATTTTTTTAATAAAGACATAGATGCATTAATTACCATGATTTTTTCCCTACACGGTTTATACATTTATAACTATGCTAAGTGCATGTTTTTCAAGGGAGAACATGGGAATTCTGGAGAGGTTGCAAATGTGCTGAGTTCCAGGAGGACAGATGTGTGCATTCTAGGTTCCTGCAGGCTGCCCTCCCTGTCTTCACTGATTTGGTATAACTCCTCCTGCCAGGTGGCCCTGCTTCCGTTAGCTGGGCCTGAGCAATGTCCGGTGTGGTAGTAGAAAGGATCTTCCAATATGGTGTCTTAAGCAATAATTTTTCTTTATGTTGAAATGCTAAGGGAAGGAACCAGTATCTTTAGTGTGCAACAGGAAGTGGGAAGATTGTTCTGTTGGGTTTTCTATAAAAAAAGGAGCCACGACTTTCTCAACATACCAATAGAATGTTACTCAGGTGCCTTAGGGGGTTAGGGATTTTTGTGGAAGTAGGTGAATCTGGAGTGACAAGGAAGAATAAGAGATTGTTTCTAAACAGGACTGAGCTTGAGTTTTCTAGCTGTTCAGATGTTCTCTCCCTCTCTCAAGATTTATTGACAAGAGAGAGAGAGAGCCAGAACATCACTCTGGCACATGCGATTCTGGGGATTGAACTCAGAACCGCATGCTTCCAGGTCCAGTGTTCCAGCCACTGTACTACCTCTCAGCTGCTCAGATAAGTTATTTTACCGTTGTTGTTATTATTATTTTTAATTTCTTTATTGGGGAATTAATGTTTTACATTCAACAGTAAATACAATAGTTTGTACATGCATAACATTTCCCAGTTTTCCACAGTTATTATTATTGTGGTGACAGTGGTTTAGATTGTTTTAGCAGTGTGACTTTACCCCTCTTCAAATGTATGTTACCATACCACACCCACCACCAAATTACGCTACCCCTTCACCACAGGACCTTGGCCCCCTTCCACCCTTTGAACTCTCTCTGGTAACCTTAGTTCTTTCATAATTGAGATTTGTTTTGGTTTGCCTCTCCTTTGCTTTTCTCTCTCCCCTTCCCTCCCCTCCCCTCTTTTCTTTTCTCTTCCTTCACTTTTAAAATTTTTTTAAAATACTTATTTATTCCCTTTTGTTGCCCTTGTTGTTTTATTGTTGTAGTTGTTATTGATGTCATCGTTGTTGGCTAGGACAGAGAGAAATGGAGAGAGGAGGGGAAGACAGAGAGGGGGAGAGGAAGAGAGACACCTGCAGACCTGCTTCACCGCCTGTGAAGCGACTCCCCTGCAGGTGGGGAGCCAAGGGTTCAAACCGGATCCTTACACCAGTCCTTGTGCTTTGCGCCATGTGCGCTTAACCCGCTGCGCTACTGCCTGACTCCCCCTTTCTTTTTTTTTTTTTAACAATAACACTCTCAGCTCTGTCTCATGGTACTTGGTTGAACCTGGGACTTCTGAGCCTCAGACATGAAAGTCTTTTGCAGAACCATTATGCTGTCTTCCCCACCCTGCTTTGTTTCTTTATAGTCCACATATGAATGAGATCATTTGATCTTTGTCTTTTTCTCTTTGACATACATATCTGACTTAGTATACCTCCTCAGCTCTGGCTTATGGTGGTACAGAGGATTGAACTGATACCTCAGAGCCTTAGGCCTGAAAGTCTTACATAAGATAACCATTATGTTATCTCCCCACCCTAAAGTAAAATATATTTCTTTTTTTATATTTATTTTATTATTATTTATTTATTACCTTTTGTTGCCCTTGTTTTATTGTTGTAGTTATTGTTGTCATCGTTGTTGGATAGGACAGAGAGAAATGGGGGGGGAGACAGACAGGGGGAGAGGAAGATAGACACCTGCAGACCTGCTTCACCACTTGTGAAGCGATTCCCCTGCAGGTGGGGAGCCAGGGCTCAAACTGGGACCCTTACATGGGTCCTTGTGCTTTCCGCCATGTGCGCTTAACCCGCTGCACTACAGCCCCACTCCCCTCATATATTTCTTTTAAAAAAATATATTTCTTACTCTCAAAGTTTGTTTCAGACACATCACTAAAGCGTACTGGGTGATAAATTTATTATTATATTTTTTGTTAGTAACTTAATCTTGGTTCACCAAATCATATAAGGTTACAGGGGATATAGTTTCACTTATATCTACTGCCAACAATGTAGGAGTCCAAAAATCTTTTTTCATTTTAAAGATTTTTAATTTTTTTTATAGGGGGGAGAGCCAGAGCTTGCTCTAATACATGGGGTACCCACATGGGCTTTGAACTCAGGACCTCAGATTTGAGAGAATCCAAAAGCTTTATCCACTGCACCTCCTTTTGGGTCCCCATTTTGAGTCTTTCTCCCTATTTTATTTCCTTCTTCCTTGACATCATGATGGGCCACCACGATTTCTTCATAGCTTTGTCTCCCCTTGCTTCAATTCCAGGTAGCAGTTAAAGTGACTTTTTTTTTCCTTTTCTTTCTTTCTTTTTCTTTTCTTTTTTTCTTTTCTTTTTTTTTGCTTCTAGAGTTATTGCTGGGGTTCAGTGCCTGCGCAATGAATCCACTGCTTCTAGAGGCCATTTTTTCCCTTTTGTTACCCTTGTTTATTGTTGTTGTTGTTATTATTATCATTGTTGTCACTGCTGTTGGATAGGACAGAGAGAAATAGAGAGAAGAGGGGAAGACAGAGAGGGGGAGAGAAAGATAGACACCTGCAGACCTGCTTAACCGCTTGTGAAGCGACCCTCCCTGCAGGTGGGGATCTCGGGGCTCGAACCAGGATCCTTACACCGGTCCTTGTGCTTCCCACCATGTGCGCTTAACCCGCTGCACTACAACCTGGCCCCCAAAAAGTGACTTTTTTTTTAATTTAAGAAAGGATTAATTAACAAAACCATAAGGTAGGAGCCTCGTACAACTCCACACAATTCCCACCACCCAATCTCCATAACCCACCCCCTCCCCTGATAGCTTTCCCATTCTCTATCCCTCTGGGAGCATGGACCCAGGGTCATTGAGGGTTGCAGAAGGTAGAAGGTCTGGCTTCTGTAATTGCTTCCCCGCTGAACATGGGCGTTGACTGGTCGGTCCATACTCCCAGTCTGCCTCTCTCTTTCCCTAGTAGGGTGTGTCTCTGGGGAAGCTGAGCTCCAGGACACATTGGTGGGGTCTTCAATCCAGGGAAGCCTGGCCAGCATCCTGGTGGCATCTGGAACCTGGTGATTGAAAAGAGAGTTAACATACGAAGCCAAACAAATTGTTGAGCAATCATGGACCCAAAGCTTGGAATAGTGGAGAGGGAGTGTTAGGGAGATACTCACTGCAAACTCTAGTGTACTTCTGCTTTCAGGTATATATTTTGCTGTAGTTTATGGATATGTGTGAACATAAGCTCTCTCTCACAGAGACTGGTGTATATCTAGGTTATGGGACTTTGTTAGAAAGTGAACCACCTGAGATGAAATTAGAGTGTACTATAAAAGGAAAGGTCTCACCCGAGTAATGAAGCTGAAGGGTTGTCATTCCACACGTGAAGTCTCTGGACACAGTCTGAGGTGAAGCATGTTGAGGTGACAATCGTTGCGTTGGTTAGGTTGTGATGGGCGGATGCAATATTATTTGGTATGGATTGGGAGAGGCATACGGGAAAGTGGGCCCTATCCAAGGGTTCCAGGACTGGGGGAAGTAGGGGCTCTATAGTGGAGATGTGAGGTTCCCGCTGTCTTAGGATTCAAAAAGACAATTGATAGTTAATGTTATCATCACATTATTTGGTAATTGGGTTAACTTTGAAAAGTCCTTTTGTTATGGTTTGCTGTACAGTATCCAGTATCTTGTATATAGCTGTGCTATTGGATGCTTCTAATCTACTTGGTCTAGGCTTTTGGGAGAGTCTGCATATCAAATACACAGCCTATATATTAAAAGGATTCAGTTTGTGTTTTGAGAAACTTTGAGACATACAATTGATTTTCCCCCTCTCATATTAATTAACTAGTGATTATATGTCTACATTAAAAAAATAGTGGTTTAATAATGATTACAAGATGCAAGATAACAAGGATTCAATTCCATAGAGTTCCCACCAGCAGAGCTGTGTCCCATCTCTTCCACTGGAAGCTGCCCTATTCTTTATCCCTCTGGGAGTATGGACCAAAATTTTTATGGGATGCAGAAGATGGAAGGACTGGCTTCTGTAATTGCTTCTCCACTGGACATGGATTTTTTTTTAATCTTTATTTACGTATTGGATAGAGACAGCCAGAAGTCAAGAGGAAGGGGGAGGTAGAGAAACAGAGAGACACCTACAGCTCTGCTTCACCACTTTCAAAGCTTTCCCACTGCAGGTGGAGACAGGGGCTTGAACCTGGGTCCTTATCCATTGTAACATGTGCACTTAACCAGGTGCTCCATCACTCGGGCCCTCTCTCTCTGTGTGTCTATAGGACTTTGCTACATCCTTTGCTCGTGTTATACTTTGGGCCTCCATTCTCTACTTCCTCTTCTTCAACTCCCAGTCCAGTGCCTTTACACTGGATGGTACTCATTTTATAATCTGGGAATTTATTTAAATGTCAACTCCTGGGAGATATTTCCCGACTATGTCTTCCTCCCTCCCCACCCCCAAGTCCCAGCAGATTCAGTGAGACACTCAGCAGTGTGCCCGCAGAGCATCCTGTACAGAGTTGGCTTGCTTGTTTTGTCTGTCTCTTCCTCCAGACTGCATCCTCCTTGAGGGCTGGGATTGTGTTTGTTTGCCAGTGTATCCTCAGTGCCATAACTACATGCATTGCCAAACAAAACAAAACAAAGCAAAACAAACAAAAAACAATACAAAACCAAAAACGATCATGTTGGAGTAAAATAGACGGTTTCAACCAAAGGAGCTGTAGGAAAATTGGTTTTTATCACCTAACTTTATAGGTTACTGTGGCCTTTCTTAACACTGCCTTGTGTTTTATTACACCAGAGCTCTGTGTTACTTGAAGCTGTGCCAGTTTGAAGAGGCGAAGCAGGACTGTGATCAGGCTCTTCAGATAGATGCTAGGAATGTGAAAGCCTGCTACAGGAGAGCTCTGGCTCACAAAGGACTCAAGGTCAGATGATTTCCCTTTCCATGTGTAGATTTCATTTCTGAACACACCACGTGGTTTTCTTTAGCATGAATCTCAGGATCCTAGAAAAGGGAGGAAGAGTCCCCGCGGATTTAGTCCTACTTCTTTCTCTTAGTCACCAGCCCTGACACTTTGGAATAGTTCAGATTCTAGTCCCTAACTAGAATGTCGAACTAAATAATTTTTTAAGATTTCTTCCAGTTAAAAACTGGAGTTTATATCCTGATTTTCAAAGGCATGTTGCTAGTTACAGTAAGTCAACTTTAAGGGTCAGAAAAAGTTTGTTACTGAGTCACTAAAAGGTCACCAATAGTGCTACTGGATTCCCCCAGCAGAGGATTGGGTTTGGGTGGGAGGCAGGTGTCAGAGTGGAAAATGGATCGTTCAAGGGTCTAGGAAGTGGCACGTGCCCTAGGATTTATCTCCTATCACAGCAGGAAAGCACCTGGGCACCTCCATGGATGGTGGAGCAGTGCTTGGGCGACTTTCCCCTTCCCTCCCCCTCCCTTCTCTTTTCTCTTCTTTCTCTTCTTTTTTTTCTTTCTCTGTCTTTCTTTTTCCCAGATAGAAGGTAGAAGGTAAAGGGGAAGAAAGAGTGAGAGGAGTGGGAGAGAAAGAGGAAAGGAAAGGTTCCACAGCATCAGCAACTTTTTGTTAAAATTTATTTATAAAAAGGAAACATTGATAAAACCATAGGATAAGAGAAGTACAGCTCCACACAGTTCCCACCACCCGCCCTCTGTATCCCATCCCCTCCCCTGACAGCCTTCCTGTTCTTTATCCCTCTGGGAGCATGGACCCAAGGTTATTGTGGGATGCAGAAGGTGGAAGGTCTGGCTTCTGGAATTGCTTCCCCACTGAACATGGGTATTGACAGGTTGATCTGTACTCCCAGTCTGCCTCTCTCTTTCCCTAGTAGGATGGAGCTCTGGGGAAGCGGAGCTCCAGGACACATTGGTGGGGTCATCTGTCAAGGGAAGTTCAGTTGGCATCATGTTAGCATCTGGAACCTGGTGGCTGAAAAGAGAGTTAACATACAAAGCCAAACAAATTGTTGAACAATCATGGACCTAAAGGTTGGAATAGTGCAGATGAAGTGCTGGGGGGTCCTTCATTTTGTAAATAACTAATAGGCATTTTTTAGTTACATTCCCAAGGGCCTGTCGCTATACTAGTTTTTTTTAAATTTATTTTATTTATTTATTCCCTTTTGTTGCCCTTGTTGTTTTATTGTTGTAGTTATTATTGTTGTTGATGTCGTTCATTGTTGGATAGGACAGAGAGAAATGGAGAGAGGGAGGGGAAGACAGAGAGGAGGAGAGAAAGACAGACACCTGCAGACCTGCTTCACTGCCTGTGAAGCGACTCCCCTGCAGGTGGGGAGCCGGGGTTCGAACCGGGATCCTTATGCTGGTCCTTGTGCTTTGCGCCACCTGCCCTTAGCCCGCTGTACTACAGCCCGACTCCCGCTATACTAGTTTTTTGGTGTTTTTTTCCCCTGAGCCTGAAATCTGATATGCAGGTGGATCCAAGTTATTCTCTGGGGAGATGATGTCATGGCTGGAAAAAGGACAGAAAGCTGCATCAGGGAAGAGAGTAGCAGGGAAAAGGGTATAAATATTGTTGACTGTAAACCCCATGGATTTGATTTGGTCTGGGGCCCATATTCAGCTTAGGAGTTTATGTGACCTCTGCATCCCTGTAGATCTAAGCTCACATTCTGTGGTCATGAGTAGGAACATTGCAAACTTCCTCAATATCAGGACCCATCTTCCTCAGGTTTACCATAGAGTATGTTGTCCAGCCTCCCTTCGGAGGATGGAACATTCTCTACCATTGTTGGTCCAAGTTGAGGGCAAGGTCCTATGGGGGCCCACAAAGGGGTCTATTTTGTTGTTCCCGATACAAATGACCGGTGACAGTGGAGAGAGGGATTTATTTGAGGTCTAGGCCCATCATGTCTGTTTGGGAATCTCAGGACTCCCCGAATAGGGTCCCAGCTAGCATCAGCAACTTTTAATGTCTTCTTTTTGTTAAAGCCACACCTTTCTTTGTCTAAGCTGTGACCTCTCTACACTGCATGGCTGGGTTCTCATCAGGTCTTGTATTCTCTGAAAGTTGTATCAAAAGACATTTGTCAGTATCCATCTCAATCTTTGGTTTTCTTAATTCCATATTTACTTTATTCATTTACTTGTTTATTTTTGTTCATAAGACATAAGCTTCTATAAGGACTGAAGCCATTCAGCCCTTCTTTTTGCCATGTTGTTCCCAGCCCAGATACACATGTGTTCAGTGAGTGACCTTGCCTGAGCACCCTGTGTGACCTGGCAGACTATGCTTCCTTTTTTCACTGCCACCCTGCTTGGGGCAATCCCCCACCCTTCCTGATCCCTCTTCACACTTAACCTGTGCTTTCATATTTTTTAAAATTTTAGTTTCTATTTTCTTTTTAAAAATATGAATGAGGATTCATCATGTAGGCCCTGAACACCAGTGATAACCCTGGGGGGGGGGGGGGGGGAAGCCCGAGCTCAGTAGTGCTCTGGTAAAGAAAAAAAAAGTGGGGGAATATAGCATAATGGTTATGCAAAGAGACTCTCATTCCTGAGGGTCCAATCCACTGCACCACCAGCAGCCAGAGCTGAGCAGTGCCATGAGGTTGTCTTTGGGGCTTGGTGCCTGCACAACTACTCCCTTCCTGGCAGTTTTCTTTTTTCCCTTATCATGCTGTCTCTCTAACTCCTTTCTTTCTTCCTTCCTTCCTTCCTTCCTTCCTTCCTTCCTTCCTTCCTTCCTTCCTTCCTTTCTTTCTTTCTTTCCTTTTCTTTCTTTCTTCCTTCCTTTCTTTTCTTTTTTCTTTTTATAGAGGATGAGAGACTAGGGGGAAGAAGAGAGAGGAGACAGAGAAACACTTGCAGCTCTGCTCCATGGCTTATGAAGTCCCCTGCAGGTGGGGGCCAGGAGCTGGAGCCCTTGTCCTTGTGCATGGCAGCACATGTGCTCTACCAGGTGACCCAACAGCTGATTTCAAAAGCAGAAGTGATTTATAGAGCTATTTATATTTTTACAACTACTGTAAGTGAAGTAGCTAAGTGCTAACATGGTAATCTTAATACTAAAATGGTAAACGTAGCCATTAACACTCCTTCAATTGATCCGTTTGCCCCGACTCCTTGCCTTTTACAGATGGTTCACTATCTAGGAACACTTAGGATGAACATACAATGCCATTTTTTTCTTATTTATTTAGACACAGAAATTGTGAGGGAGAGATAGAGAGGACAGGCACCTGCAGCAGTGCTTCACCACTTGTGAAACTTTCCCCTTGTAGCTGGGGACTGGGGGTTTAAACCCAAGGTCCTTGCACATTGTTACCAGGTGCATTCTACCAAGTGTGCCACTGCCCAGTCCCTCATTTGTTTTTTTAGTAGAAGATTTCAACTGTGCTATAGTGTGTGTAAATCTTGTTGCTAATTGTTTATATAATGTGCTTTAGTTTGTAACTAACTTACCTTTAAAAAAAAAAATCAGGGCAGATTCACAATTGTCCCTTGAAGAGACAATCATGTTTTCTCTGAGAAGGCATATGGCATTACACCTAGTCCACCAGGAATGTCACACAACCGGTAGATTATCTTACTCGTGCCTCAGCCTCTAATGCATGCTGTCAGAAATACTGACAGAGGTTACACCACATGGGCGTTCTTTGCCTCCTCGCAGAACTGATTTTGTTTTCTCAATATGTAAATCGTAGTTCTAGTTGTCACAGTGGATTGTGATTTTTGTGGCATCTCTCTGCTACCAGGTTCCATCGACATTAAATCATAAAATACAATTCTAAAAAGGTTTAATAGAACAGGAGTATTAGATGACTACATTTGTGTTGTCTTTTTTAGAGTTAAAGCACTCATATTTAATTATTACTTGGTACAGTAATACCAGTGTTAGTAGCAGAGAAAGTTGAACAGTAGCCTTTGTTTTTCTTATGAAAAATTAGAAAAACTTTGGTTATTTGTGGTGCCAAGCATCAAACCCAGGGCCCCATGTACATAGAGTATACACTCAGTCATTGAGCTATAGCCTTCTTTTTTTTTTTCTTTATTGGGGGGATCAATGTTGTACATTCGACAGGGAATACAATAGTTTGTACATGCATATCACTTCTCAGTTTTCCACATAACAATACAACCCCACTAGGTTCTCTGTCGTCCTTTTCCAGGACCTGTACTCTCCCCCCACCCACCCCAGAGACTTTTACTTTGGTGCAACACACCAACTCCAGTTCAGGCTCTACTTGTGTTTTCTTCCTTATTTTATTTTTCAGAGATTTATCTCATGAGGAAAAGGGGGAGAGACAGTTCAGGACATGACCCAGCATAGTGAGTGCCAGGTGTGACACCTGGGGCCTGGTACATGCATGCCCTGAGCCTATCACTGAGCCTCCTTCCCCGTCACCCCTGCCCTTACGCTAAAGATAAGAAAATTGAAGCTCAAAAAGATTGTGAGAAATCTGCTAAGAAAGAAACAGTTCAGGTTTCTTTGCCAATAGGTACCAGCATGTCCACACATTCCTACCATGTCTCAGGGAAGGTTATGGTGCTAAAGCATTCAACTTGAGTTCTAAATGTAGACTCCATGCTCTCTTTTTCTTTTGTAGTGTATAGGTCATGCCATTTTAGCTCTGGACCTACCTTTTCGGCTTGACCTTAGGGTCATGGAACTAACAAGAGCCCGGAGCACACTGCTCAGCTCATCTCTATAACTCAGGCTAACCTGTGCCCCTTCTCTGTTGATGGAAATGATTTTTTGTCTGCCTTTCCACTTCCAGAATTATCAAAAAAGTTTAAATGACCTCAATAAAGTGCTTCTACTAGACTCAAGTATTATTGAGGCAAAGATGGAGCTAGAAGAGGTAACCAGATTCCTTAAAGTTAAGGATAATCCAGCATCATTCAACAAGGAAAAGGAGAGAAGGAAAATTGAGATTCAAGAGGTATTGTACTTGATTATCTTTGGAAGTGGTTTTTAGATCTTACACTCATTAGATTCTCAAGTCACATTCCTGTGAGTTCTACAGTTTTTTTTAACCCGTTTTCATTCTGATGATCAAAGAAAAAAAAGTAGTAATAAATATAAAATATGTAAACTACCCATTGTATTTACTGGCTTGGTTGATGGATGGCACGGGGAATCTGCATTACTTAGGTTCTTCCTGTCTTTGCTGCCTCTTCTCCCCGTGCCTCTATCAAACACAGGTCATACTGCTTCTACTGAGCTTTGCTTCTGTTTGATTTGGAGAATCCTGCCAGAAATGCTGTTCAGTGGACCTGCAAGCCAAGCCCCATAGTTATTTTCTGGATTGACTCATGACTTTTTTTCCTACTCTAAAGCCTCACTTTATCAGAGATCTTGAATCAAACCTACCATTCTGGGATGACTTATTTCAGACAGACAGACAGACAATTTCAAACAGACAGAGAGAGAGAGAGAGAGAGAGAGAGAGGATGCTACCACAATACCAAAGCTTCCTCCAAAGCAATGGGGCCCAGGCTCAAGCCTGGGTTGTGCACATAACAACACAACACACTGTCCAGGTGAGCTATTTTGTCCAGCCCTCAAAACTACCTTTGTGATTTCAGATAATTTACTGGTTTGTGTTGTAGCTTTCTGCTTCACCTTAGTGAGTCAGTTCATGACCTCTTGCATATTCACAAATGTTAACATCATCCCACTTATGGTCTTACTTTTACATGAAAAGTATGAGGCTCATATGGCAGAGGAACTAGAAAGTTTTTATCTCTGAGAAAGGGAGATGGATTTTTAAAGAGAATTGGAAAATGTTAAGTTCACTTCTCTGTTAAATGTGAGAATAAATAAGTAAATATAAAGTTTATGATGAAAAACAAAATTAATAGGTATATAAAGCAGATAGTGCCTTCTTCATGGAAAATATAATTTTTTTTGTCATACTCTCAACATACCTTTGAGACTTTTAAAGCAATTTATGAATTGGATACTTTTACACTTCTCTCAAAATAGTATAGCTTTATGGTTGCAACTTACTAGTCACAACATTTTTCACTTAGAACTTGACTAAAATACAGACTGCTTTTAATGTCTAGTACTCTTCTTTTTAGATAAATGTAAGTTGGGATTTGTTCAGTGACTGTGATTTGGACGTATTTTTCTCTGCATGAAGGTGGAATGCCGTGGAGAGGAGCCTGAGAGGAGCCTAGAAAAGGCTGCCACTGACTGCATTGCTTCTGACAAGGGGGACAAGAGCAATAGACTGCCGGGAAACTATGAGAAACTGTTGATCACCAAGCCCAACAATGCTTATGAATTTGGTCAGCTTATAAATGCCATCTGTACTAGGAAAGATCAGGAAGCCTGTGCACACCTTTTAGCCATGACTGAACCTAAAGATTTGCCAATGTTGCTGAGTAACAAACTTGAAGGGGAGACATTCTTCCTCCTTATTCAGTCTCTGCAAAGTAATCTCCTTGCTAAGGAACCCTCGTTGGTATATCAGCATCTTCTATACCTGAGTAAAGCAGAAAGGTTTGAGGTAAGTGGTAAAACACCTTACTGATGATAGCAGTTGCTGTCAGGGTTTCTGAAATTTTGAAATGGTTGCTATGCTAATAAGATTCTTCCTCCTTCTTTCAGATGGTGTTGACACTAATTAGCCAGGGCCAAAAGGAGCAGGTTGAACAGCTGTTTGATGACCTCTTAAATACACCAAGCAAACATCTCACGTTAGAGGACGTGCAGGCTCTCAGAGGGCATTACTGTCGTTAGACTTCCTCCATTCACGTATGTGCCGAGTGATGCTAATGGATGGCGTTGTAGGAGCGCTGCATGGATAAAGCCTGGTTTAGAAAAAGATCCCTTGGTCTGGACTGCCAAATATTTTACTTATTTTTATACATAAAACATGTATATCCTATAATCTAATTTTTATTAGTTGTAAATATTTTCTTATGTACTAGAAATGACATCTTTATATTTAATAATACGTATATTTGGAACTTGTTAAGTGCATCTTAATTTATGGTTTACAGTTTCTTTTAATAGATCACTTGTTAAAGTTTGGAGTTAAATGATACTTCTTTGGGTTGCAGAGACATTGGCTTAAGTTTGACAGCAATGCGTTTCTTTAAAATTCACTTTTAAAAGTGGAAGTCATTCAACTGATTATTATATCACCTTTATTCCCTGCTAAAATATATAAAAATTCATTTTATACTACATCTGCTAAGTGAAATGCAACATTTAAGTCTATACAATGATGTGATTATTAAATAAATTGTGATTATTAATTTACAACAATAAGAGGAACTTATTTTTTCTAAGACGGAAGCATTGCCTAGTCATTAAGAACAAAAATTTCTACCACTTTATAGATTTAAGAAAGCTAGTTTCTATATTGCCTTTATAAGCAATAGCAAAATAACAGCTATGTAAAAGCAAACAAATTCTGCATTTCTATATCATTACCCTATAAATGTCTTCTCCCTCCTCTTTTTAAAAGCTTCTTTAAGCGTAGAGGTATATATATATTCATTCCTTAATGTAAAAGGAGAGCTGAAAAACTCATCATACTAAGTCAAAGTAAGGTGTTTACTACATAAAACATTCAAGTTGTTTTCAATATGCAGCCATTTATTCCTGTTTCTTTTGATCAGCTCTTTTTCTAGTGCTTTCTTCTTCTTTTTTTTAATTTCCCTTTTGTTGTTTTTTATTGTTGTTGTAGTTATTATTATTGATGGCGTTGTTGTTAGATAGGACAGAGAGAAATGGAGAGAGGAGGGGAAGACAGAAGGGGAGAGAAAAATAGACACCTGCAGACCTACTTAACTGCTTGTGAAGTGGCTCCCCTGCAGATGGGGAGCCCGTCTGGAACTGGGATCCTTGTGCTTTGTGCCACATGCACTTAACCTGCTGCGCTACCGCCTGACTCCCTATTTTATTCTTATAGAAGTGAAGATGAAAGATGATATCACTTTCCTCATTTCTGTATTATCTAATTCTTCATAATTGTACAATATTTTTTAAATCCCTGTGAGTGTCACATCAGAAAAGGTAGCAGCAACAAATGCTGGAGAGGTTGTGGGGACAAAGGAACCATCTGGCACTGCTGGTGGGAATGTTAATTGTTCCAACTCCTGTGGAGAGCAGTCTGAAGAACTCTCAGACAGCTAGAAGTGGAGCTACCCTATGATCCTGCAATTCCTTTCCTGGGGCTATATCCTAAGGAACCAAACATAACCATCCAAAAAGATTTGTGTATACCTATGTTTTTAGTAGCACAATTTGTAATAGCCAAAACCTGGAAGCAACCCAGGTGTCCAACAACAAATGAGTGGCTGAGCAAGTTGTATACATATATATATTACTCAGCTATTAAAAATAGTGATTTTACTTTCTTTACCCCATCTTGGATGGAGCCTGAAAAAATCATGTTAAGTGAGATAAGTCAGAAACAAAAGGCTGAATATGGGATGACCTCACTCATAGAAGCTGAAAAACAAGATCAGAAGGAAAAACACTAAGCAGAACTTGGACTGGAGTTGGTGTATTGCACCAAAGTAAAAGACTCTGGGGTGGGGGGTGGGGAGATTTCAGGTCCTGGAACATGATGTCAGAGGAGGGCCTAGCAGGGGTTCTATTATTATGAGGAAAACACAAATGTCATGCATGTACAAATTACTGTATTTTACTATCCACTGTAAACCATTAATCCCCCTCCCTCCAATAAAGAGAAAAAAATCCCTGTACTTTTGTATTTATCTATTTATTTATCTTTTTAATTTTAGGTAAGAGACAAAGAGAGGTAGACAGAAAGAAATCATTAACATCCAAGCTTCCTTCAGGGTGGTGGGGGTCCTACCTAAGCCTTGGCCACATTCACAGCAAAACAGCACACTATCCAAGTGACCTACTTTTACTTTTGCCTCTAGGGTTGTCGCTGGGGCTTGGTGCCTGCACTATGAATCCACTGCTCCCAGAGGCCATTTTTTTTTCCCATTTTGTTGCCCTTGTTGTTGTTATTGTTAATTGCTGTCATTGTTGGATAGGACAGAGAGAAATGGAGAGAAGACAGAGAGGGAGAAAAAGATATACATCTGCGGACCTGCTTGGCCGCTTGTAAAGTTGCCACCATGCAGGTGAGAAGCTGGGGGCTCAAACTGGGATCCTTACGCTGGTCCTTATGCTATGCGCCATGTGCGCTTAACCTGGTATGCTACCACCCGGCCCCCTCAAGTTACCTATTTTGCTGGACTGATAATAGTACTTTTTTTTAGTTTCATCTGCATAAGTAATATTTTTTCTTTTTTCTTTTTATTTGAGAAAGGAGACATTAACAAAACCGTAGGATAGGAGGGTTACAACTCCACACAATTCCCACCACCCGATCTCCATATCCCATCCCCTCCCCTGATAGCTTTCCTATTCTCTATCCCTCTGGGAGTATGGACCCAGGGTCATTGTGGGTTGCAGAAGGTAGAAGGTCTGGCTTCTGTAATTGCTTCCTCGCTGAACATGGGCGTTGACTGGTCGGTCCATACTCCCAGTCTGCCTCTCTCTTTCCCTAGTAGGGTGGGTCTCTGGGGAAGCAGAGCTCCAGGACACATTGGTGGGGTCGTCACTCCAGGGAAGTCTGGTCGGCATCATGCTGGCATCCGGAACCTAGTGGCTGAAAAGAGAGTTAACATACAAAGCCAAACAAATTGTTTAACAATCATGGACCTAAAGGCTGGAATAGTGCAGATGAAGTGTTGGGGGGGTACTCACTGCAGACTCCTGTGTACTTCTTTCAGGTATATATTTTCCCCTGGTTTATGGACAAGTGTGAACATATGCTCTATCTCAGGGAACCTGGTCTATATCTAGGTTTGGGGACTTTATTAGGGAGTGGACCACTTGGAATGGAATTAGAGAATACTATGAAGGGAAAGGTCTCACCCGAGTGATGAAGCTGAAGGGTTGTCATTCCACACCTGAAGTCTCTGGTCACAGTCTGAAGTGAAGCATGCTGGGGTGGCACTCGTTGCAATAATAGTACTTTTAAAACTGTCTTTTTCTATAAGACCTTCCTAATATTGGTCATATATTGTAATGGGTCTTTTTAAAAATATATTTTTATGTTTTATTTTTTTTAAGTACTGGAGAGTTTATTTTGATTTTATTTATTTATTTATTTTTGCCTCCAAGATCATTGCTGGGGCTCAGTGCCTGCACCACGAATCCACTGCTCCTGGAGACCATTTTTCCCCCTTTTGTTGCCCTTATTGTAGCTTTGTTATGGTTATTATTGTTGTTGGTGGTGTTGATATCGTTCGTTGTTGGATAGGACAGAGAGAAATAGAGAGAGGAGGGGAAGACAGAGGGGGAGAGAAAGACAGACACCTGCAGACCTGCTTCACCACCTGTGAAGCGACTCCCCTGCAGGTGGGGAGCCGGGGGCTCGAACCAGGATCCCTAAAAGCTGGTCCCTGCGTTCCGCGCCATGTGCACTTAACCCACTGCGCCACTGCCCGATCCCGTGTTTTAAATTATTTTTTATTATCATTATTTATTGGATAGAGACAGCCAGAAATCAAGAGGGGAGGGAAAGATAGAGAGGCAGAGAGACAGAGACATCTGCAGCCTGGCTTCACCACTCATGTAACTTTCACCCTGCAGGTGGAGACCAGGGGCTTGAACCCAGGTCCTTGCACATTATAACATGAGCATTTAACCAGCTGCACCACTGTCTGGCCTCCGACTCTAGTCTTTAAGCAAAAGTTTCTCCTTTTTTTGTAATTAAGCTTTTGCAAGATAAAATGGAGTGTGGTAAAATTAAGTCCTGTATGTGGAGTTAGCTTATAAAAGTGGGCCAGTTTTCTTCCACATAGCAACTTGAGTTTTAGAGTAACTTTACAGTAGTGGAAACATTTAAAAATATATATATATATATGGCTAGAGAGATAGCTCACCAAGTAGGGCATGTGCTTTGCCAAGGTTCAAACCCTGACAGCACATAGGAGGTACCATGGCACCAGGGGAAGAAGCTCCAATGTTCTGATCAGTCCCCTCCCCCCATTATAAAATTGTGTGTAGATGAGCCCCTGGCTTAGCATGAATAAGAAAGGTAAAAATTCTCTTCCATTCATGGTTACACACAAAACACCTAACAGCCTGGGTCTAAGCTGGCTCAAGGGAGGTCATCTTTCCGGTGGAGGGAAGTGGAATGAAATAAGTACCTGACCATCCCAGTTGTGCAGGTTACGGCTCGAGAAACCTGTTTCTCCCCAGCAGCATCCAGAGTACTAAGGTAGACCTACATGACTGTGGGAGGAAGAATATGTTAAGGAAGCAGAGAAGGATGAAAGAGTATTAAGAACTTTAGTAGGGGGAGTCGGGCAGTAGCGCAGCGGGTTAAGCGCAGGTGGCGCTAAGCACAAGGACCAGCGGAAGGATCCCGGTTCGAGCCCCCGGCTCCCCACCTGCAGGGGAGTCACTTCACAGGCGGTGAAGCAGGTCTACAGGTGTCTATTTTTCTCTTCCCCTCCTCTCTCCATTTCTCTCTGTCCTATCCAACAACAGTGACATCAATAATAACTACAACAACAAAACAACAAGGGCAACAAAAGGAATAAATAAATAAATAAATTTAAAAAAAAAGAGCTTCAGCAGGAAGTGGATTCAAACTTGTGGTGTGGGAGTTTCCCCACCTGGATCATGACATAATACTCAGTGACCTTAATGCCAGACCTATTTCCCTGCTACTATGGCAGATCCACTGTACTTGTTCCTGAGTACAGCAGTGAAGGTTGTTTCAGTAATCAGGTGTTCTCAGAACAATGGACCAGCGTCTCTGGGCAAGGAAGTAATCACAAATTCAAAGTACCGCATCACCGTTTGGATAACAGATTTCCAGTGGCCAACCTGGGGAGTTACAATATGGAAAGGCATGGACCATCAAGAATTCTTCCACTAAAGGAAGCAAGAAGAGTGGACTAGATCTTGCCTTCCAAAAGCTGAGGAAACTCCCGGTAAAAGCACACCAACTATGAGCACTGCATTTGAAGACAACCAGTAAAGACTTAAGGAGAAGATGTCTGCTAAACCAATGTGAAAGTGGCGACAATGGCAACCAGGAGGAGGATTTCTGCAATATAGTTGAAGGAAAAGAGGTCTGGGTGACTATGTGTATATATATCCTGATCCCTGATATGTACTGTGTGTCATCAGGCATCCAGGAGGAGGAGAAAGGAGCAGAACATTCATTTAAAGAAAAAACGGAAACTTACCAGCTATGGGAGAGACTTGCACCTCCAAATTCTTGAAGCTTGTAAATCACCCTCTTATCTCAATGTGGGAACACCTTCTCTAAGACACTATCATGCAATTATCAAAAACAGAAGGCGGGGAGTCAGGTGTAGCACAGTGAGTTAAGTGCACGTGGCGTGATGCGCAAGGACCAGTGTAAGGATCCCGGTTCGAGCCCCTGGCTCCCCACCTGCAAGGGAGTCGCTGCAGGGGTCTATCTTTCTCTCTGTCTTCCCCTCCTCTCTCCATTTCTCTCTTTTCTATCCAAAAACGCCAGCAATAACAACAACGATAAACAACAAGGGCAACAAAAGGGAAAAACAAATCGAAGGCATAGGTGTTGATTTATAATGATGTACACCTAAAGTACATATAACGTTATAAACTGATCTTTTCCCAACTTTATTATCCCCTTACTGAGGGAATGTTGATTCATAAGATTATTGTCATGTGTGTTCATTTCCCCAAGATAAATGTCAATACACATATCATATGCAATCTTACACTTCAAGGAATTAGGAAAAGAACAAGCCTAGAGTCAGCAAGCAGACGATCAGATCAGAGCAAGGAGGGACATAGATACCAGAAAAACAACAGAAAATACTAAAAAGCAAAACAAAACCCAGATCTGTTTCTTCAAAAAGATAGAATTGATAGATTTAACTAAGGATAAAAAAAAAAAAAGAATAAATACATACAACTAGAAATACAAGGGGACTGTACCGATACTGCAGAAATACATCAGCACATAGGACTACTATGAACAGTTACTTGCCAACAAATTCAGTAGCCTGGAAGAACAAAATCTTATAACCACATAAATGTTCCAGAGTAAATCAGGAAGTAAGTAACTCTGAAGAGAGCAATAACATGCACAGACTGAATCAATCTTGCGCTACAGAAAACCCTAGGACCAGATGGCTTCACTGATGAATACCACCAAGTATTAAAAACAAAACAAACAAAAACCAGTCCTCAAATTCTTCCAAAAAAAAAAAAAGCAAAACTGAAGGAGCAGTTCTACACTGATTCTAACAGACTAAGATTACCTTGATAGCAACATCAGATAAGGACTATACAAGAAGACGAAACTATAGACTAAGATCCCTCAGACACAAAAATTCACAATAAGAAATTCAAGAAAAGGGACTAGGCGGTAGCCAGTGGGTTAAGCACACATGGCAAGAAGCGCAAGGACCAGTGTAAGTAAGGATCCTGGTTCGAGCCCTCGGCTCCCCACCTGCAAAGAAGTCACTTCACAAGTGGTGAAGCAGGTCTGAAGGTGTCTATCTGTCTTCCCCTCCTCAATTTCTCTCTGTCCTATCCAACAACAACGATGGTAATGACAACAATGATAAACAAGGGCAACAAAAAGGGAAAAAAATGGCCTCCAGGAGCACTGGATTTGTAGTGCAGGCACTGAGCCTTAGCAATAACCCTGGAGGCAAAAGGAAAAAAAGAAAAGAAAAAGAAATTCAAGAATACATTATGGGCCAGGAGACAGTCCACCTGTTACAGAACACACCATTCTCTGTATGACACCATGGTACCATGGATGGTGCTGAAGAAGCTTCATGGCTGATGGACTACAACTGGAGTGTTTCTCCTCTATTTCTCCACTTTTTTTTTTAATTCCAAATTCCTTCCTCTCTCCAATTGCCACCATCTCCCTTTCCCCTGAGAATCTGGGTGAAGGAAGTTGCTCAGAAGTGTCATGCATGTGCAAGGTTCTGGTTCTTGGTTGTTTTTTTTTTAATTTTTATTTATAAAAAGGAAACACAAAAACCATAGGATAAGAGGGGGTACAACTCCACACAATTCCCACCACCAGAACTTCATATCCCCTCCCCTCCCCTGATAGCTTTCCTATTCTTTTTTTAAATTTTATTTATTGATTGATGAGAAAGATAGGAGGAGAGAGAGAAAGAACCAGACATCACTCTGGTACATGTGCTGCCAGGGCTTAAACTCAGGACCTCATGCTTGAGAGTCAAGCGCTTTATCCACTGCGCCACCTCCCGGACCACAGCTTTCCTATTCTTTAACCCTCTGGGAGTATGGACCCAAGGCCATTGTTGGATGCAGAAGATGGAAGGTCTGCCTTTTGTAATTGCTTCTCTGCTGAACATGGGCATTGTCAGGTCCATCCATACTCCCGGCCTGCCTCTCTCTTTCCCTAGTGGGAAGGGCTCTGGGGAAGTGGAGCTCAAGGACACATTGGTGGGGTTGTCTGCCCAGGGAAGTCTGGTTGGCATCATGCTATCATCTGGAACCTGGTGGCTGAAAAAAGAGTTAACATATAAAGCCAAACAAATTGTTGACTAATCATGAAACTAAAGGCTGGAATAGATCAGATGAAGAGTTGGGGGTGTGGTCTCCGTTTTGTAGCTAGTTAGTAGTCCTATTTTAGTTATATTCCAAAGAGCCCATGACTATACTAGTTTTCTTTTTCTTTCTTTCTTTCTTTTTTTCTTTTTCCTGAGCCTGACATCTGATATGCAGGTGAATGCAAGTAAGTGTCTGTGGGGGATGATGTCATGGCTGGAAGAAGGGCTATAGAGCTGGATCAGGGAAGAGAGTAGCTCCCAAGTAGGGGCACCATAGTCTGCAGTGAGTCAGTATATGCAGCAAGCAAGTAGAAAGACCGAAAAAGACAACATACATTTCATAATGAAACAGGGTGCTTGGTTTTAAACTGTTAGCTGAGATTTGTGGGCAAAGGTGATGAAATCCAGAAGGTGAAGACGCCAAGGCGAAGAAGTACAGCTACAACACTGAATCTAAACGTAGCTCTTTCTGAATTGCCCAGAATGAGCGATTATCTTATGTAAACTCAGGGAGAGCCCCTTAATAGAAAAACAAAAGATAGGAAAATATAAAACAGGGCTTGGAAGTTGCCAGCACTACAAAGTAATGAACTTGAGAATTTAATGCTTTCTAAAAAATGTTTCAAAAACACAGAGCTCTAAGCTTCATCTTTTCATTTCTACTTCTCATCAATCTTGATGAAAACTCATGTCACCAATTTGTGGAACTCGCTTCCTGTCTGTATAGTAATCTCATCTATGTTAGGAAAGAATGAGAGCTCCGAACTGGTGAGACACTAATAATGTAAAAATAATTTATAAGAAGTGGTTAGACTTGGATGTTTGATGCTATCTTCTAGAAACTAGTCATGTTTCAGTAGTCAAGAGATCACTTCAGAGGCTGTGTGGTACAGGTAATCTATTTACTAATGGTATGCATATTTTTGAGCCTGTCACTGTTTTGCATAGGTCAGCATTGACTAAGCACGGGCAGGTGCTTAGTCAATTTTAGATAAAGCTTTCTTAAAGATGACTAGATTTTCATTTCAGACAATCTTGTTTCAAAAACTTTTCCAGTGGGGTGTGTGCTTTACCATGTGTTTGAAAATCCCTAGATTCAATCCCTTGCACCAAATAGGAGCACTACAGCACTTGAAGCCCCATGTTGGTGAAGCAATGCTGTAGCATCTCACCCTGTCCCTCTCTTTCTCTGTCTCCATCTCTTTATCTGAAATAATAAAACTTATAGTGCACAATATAATGAAGTGACTGGTCATTATAGCTGAGGCCTCAGTTCACAAATATCTTCATTCACATTATTAAAAATATTTTTTATTTATTGGATAGAAACTGAGGGAAGGAGGGAACAGACAGGGAGAAAGAGACAGCTACAGCACTGCTTCTTGTGAAACCTTCCCCCTGCAGGAGGAAGCTGCGGCTTAAACCTGGGTCCCCACACATTGTGACTTATACTCTCTACCAGATGCACTACCACCTGGCCCACAATTACTTATCTTTTAAAAAATATTTATTCCTTTTTGTTGCCGTTGTTTATTGTTGTAGTTATTATTGTTGTTATTGATGTTGTTGTTGTTGGATAGGACAAAGAGAAATGGAGAGAGGAGGGGAAGACAGAGAGGGAGAAAGGTAGACACCTGCACACCTGCTTCAATGATGTGAAGCGACTCCCCTTCATGTGGGGAGCTGGGGACTCAAACTGGGATTCTTACGCTGGTCCTTGTGCTTCGCGCCACATGCATTTAACCCACTGTGCTACCGCCAGACTCCCTACAATTACTTATACAAGTTTATTCTCAATTTCTTCATACATACTTACAGTGAAAAAAAAAATAAAAACTACTTGCTCTTGAAAAGCCTAAAATTTCTCCAGTATTCACAACTATAATTTGATATAAGTACCTGGCATCATGCAGATAGTGATAAGTGTACAATTGACCTACTTTATATATTAAAAGAAAAAAAGAGTAGCAGAAATTGGTGCTCAAATACTATCAAGTAAGAAACTGTAAAGAAAAAAAAAAAAGTAAGGCCATACTCTGTAATTACTAGAGAGCCTGGAAAGCCTACACAGGAAAGAACTTACCTTTTCTTATCATTCATATTATATAGCTGTCATTTTTCACTATTATTACATAGATGAAAATGAATTACTAACCCTGAACCCCTGGCTCTCTGTAACAATTCAAAAAGCCTAGATAGCCTTAGGAGTAATTTTTAGCAAACACTGAAGGAAGACTTAATTCTAATCTTACAATTCTGATAAAAAAGCACTTTAAGTGTTTTTTTTTTTTTTTTTTTTTTGCCTCCAATGTTATTGCTGGGGCTCAGTGCCTGCACTATGAATCCACTGCTCCCGGAGGCTTTTTTCCCCCTTGTTGATTTATCATTGTTGTGGTTATTATTGTTGTTACTGAATAGGACAGAGAGAAATTGAGAGAGGAGTGGAAGGCAGAGAGGGGGAGAGAAAGACACCAGCAGACCTGCTTCACCACTTGTGAAGCCATTCCCCTGCAGGTGGGGAGCCAGGGGCTCAAACCAGGATCCTTACACCCATCCTTGCGCTTGGCGTCATGTGCGCTTAAACTGCTGCGTTACCGCCGACCTCCCTGATACTAAAAGTTTATCCCAGATTGTCGTATGCTTTACATTGGGTTGTTCTAGCTCTCCCCCTGCCAAGAAAATTGGATCAGTCCTGCTAGTTTCGCGGGCCCGCTTGGCCCTGCCCCAAGGAACCCCGAGAGGGTTCCAGGGTTCCAGAGTTCCAGAGTTGGAGAGTTGCAGAGTTCGGGAGTGCTTGGCGCCGCTGCTGGGGTAAGAGGCAGCAGAGTTCTGTTTGGTGATTAGTTTGGTTTAGTTTATGAATCGTTGTTCCTGAATAAAGAAATACAGCTTCCCTGCCCAGCCGTGTGTCTCTGGTCGTCTCTGTTACCCGCCCGTGAAGCTAGCCCGGCCAGCTGGAGCCTCCGAATTTTAACAACACCAGATTAGTTTAACATTCAAAAATTCATAAAAAATAAATCTTAAAATAAGTCAAATTTACATTAACACATACATAACAATTTTATGATTGATAGCAACCTATAATGTTTGACATGTTGCCCAATGTTAAAACTAAGAGTCTGAGGACAATCCCCCCCTCCCCCGGGAGCAAAGCAGGGATAGGAAAGAGATACATGCATAGACAAATGTAGGCCCTCAAGAGTGAGAGAGAGAGTGAAAGAGGAGAAGGGGAGAGATGCCCTAAGTTTTCTGGTGGTCCTATTTTTATAGGGTCCAGGAATTCTGAGATTAACTGCGGGTACACACATCTGCATTCATCTGCATCTTATGACCTTGAGCTAGACGGGAGAAATCCTGGCATCGACGGGAGAAATCCTGGCATCTGTACTGGCCTCCCTTCTAAGCTACCTGAGGGAGGTGCAAGGGAAGGGCTTGCTGGACCAGTTCAGCCAGCTCTGAATTCCTGGTCACATATGTCAGTACACTGTTTGAAGACCATCTCACAAACATGATACACGATATCTACAAACAGACCTGCAACAAATAATGATTGAAATGTTTCCCTTAGGATTATTAATAAGTCAACAACTGCTGCTCTAACTATTGCTACTCACATTGTACAAGCCCTAGCTACTAAAAATGAACCTGAAAAAGAAGTAGATGATGTGAAGACTGAAGCAGCGATAGTAAATTTTAATCCTGATTTTGCAGCTTACAAAGTACTTAATTCTATGCCTGAGTTTTCTCACCTCTAAAATGTGGTAAGAGTACCTTCTCTATACAGTTTTATAGAATTAATATGCTAATATTTTAAAAGCACAAAGAAAATGTCTGATATTTCAAAGCACTAAAGTCAGATGAAATCTCAAAATCTAGAGATAAACCAGAGAAATTAAGTTGTAATCCTACGTAATATTAACAGAAAACGACAGCTGAAAACACCAAGGAACTGGCAGTGAAATTTAATAAGATACTTAAAATTCAATGCAATCCCAATAAAAATGATATAATTTAACAAGACTATTTATTCTAAAATGTTTATGGAAACCCAATAAAACCCAAGAAAAATCACGGCAATCTTCCAAGTAAGCAGGTGGCAGATTCACCCTAGTAGGTACCAAATACATTCCAAAACAGCAATCTACATTGCTAACTCTTGAGAGAGCTGCTTCTGGAATGTTCAGCCACTGGATATATGTCCACAGCTCTTCTTTTGCCTCCTTTAGATGTTTGCATGAATTTCATCTAAGCAGAGATTTCCCCAGTTTTTCCTATCAGAAAACACTCTTAGTCACTTTATTTCTTTTATTTTCAAGAAAAGTTCTTCTGATACTACTCTATGTGCAATGCTATTTGTCTCTCATTCAGCCATAAGCTCAGTGAAGTCAGAGTATCTTGTTTGTTTTAATGCTCTATGTCTGCCATTTACTTTGTTGGATGAGTGAGCAGGCAGAAATCATGAAAAAGCCAAAAGGCAAATGAAGTGTGATGATTAAACAGGAACTAAATTTTGGAGCTGGGAGATAGTTGAATACAGGTAGAGAGCATATGAAACCCATGGTTTTAATTCCCAGCACATGGAGCACCACAGACCAAAGAGAACCTTCTCAAGAATGATGGCAGCTGTGTTTTGGTGTTTCTCCTTTGTTTCACCTGGTCTCTGTTTAAATGTATAGAATAAAAGAACCATGCTAGGAGTCACTTACCAGTATGGTGCATACAGAAATACCTGTTTATACCTTAATGCTGCATTAAACATATACGAACCATAAAACTGTAAACTTCATTATTGATTACTACAGATAAGACTCTCCCCAAGTTTAGATTACTTTTGCATTCAAAATCAATATGTAAATATTGACTTGTAGGAATATCTCTTTAATATAGAAATAAATTAAACAAACCTACTCAAAGGCATAAAACAATGTCCACCCTAGAACCTTAATGACTCTGAGTAAGTAAAGTCAAATAAGGGGAATCAGGTGGTAGCTCAGTGGGTTAAGCGCACATGACACCAAGCGCAAGGACCGGTGGAAGGATCCTGGTTCAAGCCCCCAGCCCCCGGCTCCCCACCTGCAGGGGACGCAGCCAAGCAGGTCTGCAGGTGTCTACCTTTCTATCCCCCCCGTCTTCCCCGTCTCTCTCCATTTCTCTGTACTATCTAACAACATCAATAACAATAACTACAATAAAATAAGGGCAACAAAAGGGAAAATAAATATTAAAAAAAAATTTAAAGTTAAATGGGGCCAGGAAATAGCTCATCTTGTAGGGTGTACACCTTACCATGTGCAAGACCCCAGGCTTGAACCCTGACACTGTAGTACTAGGGGAGGCCCCAACATGATGAGGCAGTGCTGTGTTGCTTCTCTCTGTATCTCTGAAATAAAGTGGAAGGAAAAAAAAAAAAAAGGCAAAACCTGAGTATGGAGCAGGCAGGGATTTAGTTAACTTGTTATGCTATGTCGGAAAAATAGCTTTGATAGTTTTTAACATATGTATTTAATCCACAGCAATGTTTTTATTTAGCTAGACAACATGCTATGGCTTACAAATTAGCCTAGCTACTAGTAAAAATAAAAGCCATGGTGTGAATTTGAGAAAAAAAGTAGACTAGTTCAGTGAAGATAGGGATTTGTGTATGTAAGAGAATGTAGTTAAACTGGTGGTTTACATAATTAATAGTAGGGAGCTATTAGAATCTTCATAATTTGCTCAACCACCTGATCGACTCCCTCCCTCAACACACATAAATCTAAATAAAGCAAAGCATAAGAGGCTCTATGACTTTTTTTTTGGTATGGGGACTATGAAGCATGAGGTCTCAAGTTTGATCCCCAGTATCACATGTGCCAGTGATGGTCTGGTTCTCTCTTCCTCTTTCTATAGATAAATCTCAAGGCTTTTGGTATGTTAAAATCTGTTCCGTGGAGCCAGGTGGTAGCACATTCAGAAGAGCACGTTACCATGCACAAGGGCCCTAGTTCAAACCCCTGGTCCCCACCTGTGTGGGTAGGGGGATAGGGGTGTTTTGTGAGTGGTGAAACAAGTTTGCAGGTCTCTCTCATTTCTTGTCTCTATCTCCCCCTCATTTCTTGTCTCTATCTAAAAATAAAAGGATCACTGGGAGATAAAGGAACAGATGAAGTCTTAGTATGTACACACTATTTTTAAAGTGTGACCTAAGTGGCACATACTTTTAGTTAAGCATGAATTATGTAACAGGATAATTAGAAAACATATGCACACATATTATTGAGGCTGCCAGGATAGAAAACATTCCATTGCCATTATTAGTATAAATTTAAAGGACTCTAGATTCACAATGTAATGTTTTTAGAAATTTTTACTTTTCTATGACGAGGATTTATAATCTTTTTTACAACTTTGTGATATATCTATTTAGTTTGCAACCATTTGTGTTGGTAAAGAAGTTTCTTTCTTGAGGGAAGGCAAGAATTAGACATCAGGAAAAGATAGATAAGACTGTTGAGAAGCTCAGCAAATGCTACCGTGTGGACCGAAGAATCAACATCTCCATGGCTTGTCACGTTTATGAATGGCGAACATGCGTTTCTGCTCTTATATAAACACTTGTGCACAAACCATAAGGCAGTAATACATAGATATTTACATTTATTTCATGTATGCAGTTTACACACTACTGAACAAAATTGGAATGCAAACAAATGTGCAAAGACCCTAGTCAGCATCATCAAATACAGTCACCGGCACTAGTGCTATGCGCACATTAATGGGGCCGGCGAGGAGAGAAATGGAAGAAGGCGGCAGCCCGTGGCGTTTTTATTTTTATCGAAAGAAAATGCTTAGTAGCACCATGATGGTAATACTTAAAAAAAATTTGATTGCTATCAATGAGGTTAACCTGTTTTATTTATGTGAAATTGATAGGAAGTTAACAGTACAGGTAGTATTTTGGCCAACTTCTGTTTATGTCAGCTGCACATCTTTCATAAACAAAAGCAAAATAAAATAAAGTGAGTCATATGTGGTACCTTCTTAGTACTGGCACAAACTCTGTACCATGCACTGATTTCATGATTGGAGAAAACTATATATATGTTAAAAACTGAGGTTATGTAAAGTTATTCACAAAAGCCTGAGTATGTCTTTGGTAGGCTAATACTTTTTGTTTAGCGCTGTCATTAGTTATATCATGTTTAACCTGTGATGTTCTACATAATCCAGTGGCTGAGAGGACAATATGGAAAATAATACAGCAAAGCTCTCAAGCAACAAGGCCCTTAAAATCCAGTCTATTCCAAAGGCACCAAGAAATAGTGGGGTATATATATATTTCCCCTTAGTGAAACTGATGATTTTTTAATACTTATAAACTAGTAAGAATTTTATTTTGCAGTTTTATATCTTATTTGGTGCTGTCAATATACGTAATTACCTACCTTTACACCTTTTCTTCTAAGATGGCATCAATAATATACAAGATTTATAGAGTACCAGGACTTTCTATTTCAAAGTTGTGCAAAAACTGCCATGATCTTGCCTAAAGTGTCTAAGTATCCAAATGGTAACAGATGGGCTGCATTAAGCTTTATATATTCACATTGCATATGAAGAAAAAAAATGACACATGTCTAGTTATGACTAGACACATTACAAATATATAATGAGTATAACTTGCAAATTTCTTTAAACAGTATCCCTTAGTGGTTTCAATAAAATGTCACTAACCACTCCTTCTAAACCTCAAGTTTTCTTCGTAAATTGCTGCAGAACTGCACTAATATTCCGTTTGGATTATAAATCAAGTCAAATTTCTATCTAAATATACAAGTATGTGCTCTAAGCAATGTTTTGTGACAAACAGACATACACACACAAAACCCCCACATTTTCCTTTAAGATTTATTGTCCATAAAGAATGCACTTTTAAAGCCTTTACTTCAGAGTTTGGTAACTAAAGTCCACATGAAACACAATGCTTTGCTTAACACGGAAAAAAGTATCTACATTATGATTCTAGAACCTGGCATTTGCTGGTGACTTGAAAACTTAACTGTCGTCACATGTAGCTCAACCAGCTCCAAACAAAGTCGTTCAGTGATGATTATTTTTGCAGCATTTACAGGTCTAAATTTCAGTCTGAATCGCAACTTTTAATTCCATTGTCTGATGTGAGTGGTTATTATTTGTTTCTTTTAGTGCATCACCAAAATATAAGTCAACATTGGATTTTATTCCATTGTTACCATGTTCTTCAGCAATATGGTTTGACTGTGGAACTTCCGAGCATGAGGCAGTTTTGGTAAGCACAGAAATGCTACACTGATGGGGGGAGTTTTCCAGGCGGTCATTTTCTACCTCAGGAAGAATGTTAACAGTAGCAAAGCGAGCATGATACTCACTGGAACCATGACTACAAGAAGTTTTCATGCTTTCTAAGTCAGAACAGCTAAATTCAGAAAAATGACTAGAATGCGAATCCGCTACAGATGGCATACTGTCACTGAGCGATGGGGCCTCAAATTCACTGGAGTTTGTACTTCGTTGTTCTAATAACTGTGCATCCATGTCTTCTCTGGTCTCATTGATCTTCATGTTACCCTTTTTCCTCAATTTACCACTTTTAGATTTCTTTCCTGCTGTTGCTTCTTTGGACCACTTGGTGGCACTGCATTTACCTTCAGGTAAGCCACTAGAGGAACCCCCAAGATGACTTCTGGAGGCACTGCCATCCTCCACACTACTGCTTCCACTGTTGTGCCTGAATTTGGATGGTTTTGATTCAATGTCTACTTGCACCTCCATACTGCTGCCATCTCTGGAACAGAAAGCAGTAAATACAGATAAATTCCTGACTTCCTCATTTTGTTTCAGATGACAGCAACAAGGGGAGGTTTCTATGTGAAATAATTAAAAACAAAAAGCAAACAAAAACTAGACAAGTTACCAGAAAAATCTAACACAGGATGTTGTCTATAAAAACAAACAAACAAAAAAAACCTATATGAAATCAGGATTGTCTCAAACCAATGCTTCAACAACACAGCAACAACTGTGCAGAGGCAGCATGGAGTAGCAATGGCCCACAGCCACAAAACAAATAAAAGACAAACAAGCAGCTACATTTTTTTATTGTTTATGCTGGTCCAGGTACTACACAACTTCCCCCTTCCCTGAACAGCTTTGATATAATTTACATATAAAATTCACCTGTTTTTTAAATAAAATTTTAAAAATTATATTTATTTATTGTCTAGAGACAGCCGGAAATTGAGAGGAAGAGAGAGAGGGAAGGAGGGAAGGAGGAAGGGAGGGAGGGAGGGAGAGGGAGAGAGAGGGAGAGAGGGGGAGAGGGAGAGAGGGAGAGAGGGAGAGAGGGAGAGAGGGAGAGAGGGAGAGAGGGAGAGAGGGAGAGGGAGAGAGAGGGAGAGAGAAAGGGAGAGAGGGAGAGAGAGAGCCCGACGGACTTGCAGTCCTGCTTTACCACTCATGAAGCTTTCCCCCTGGTGGGGACCGGGGGCTTGAACCTGGGTCCTTGTGCATTGTAACATGTATGCTTAACCAGGTGCGTCACCACCTAGCCCTGATATAATTCTTTTCAAGCTTTTATTTTTGCCTCCAGGGTTATCACTGGGGCTCAGTGTCTACACTACAAATCCACTGCCGGGAGGCTATTTTTGCCCTTTTGTTGCCCTTGTTTATTGTTGTTGGGTAGGACAGAGAGGAATCAAGAGATGAGGAGGAAAGACACCTGCAGACCTGCTTCACCGCTTATGAAGCAACCTTCCTGCAGGTGGGGAGCCGGGGGCTTGAACCAGGATCCTTACGACACGCCATGTAACCGCCTAGCCCCCTAAAGTTATTTTAAAAAATAGTTCTGATTGGGAGTCAGGCTGTAGCGCAGCGGGTTAAGTGCAGGTGGCGCAAAGCACAAGGACCGGCATAAGGATCCCGGTTTGAACCCCGGCTCCCCACCTGCAGCGGAGTCGCTTCACAGGTGGTGAAGCAGGTCTGCAGGTGTCTATCTTTCTCTCCCCCTCTCTGTCTTCCCCTCCTCTCTCCATTTCTCTCTGTCCTATCCAACAACGACAATAACAATAATAACTACAACAGTAAAAAAAAAAACAAGGGCAACAAAAGGGGATAAATAAAAAAAAAGTTCTGATTTTACAACAGTTCTTTTCTTACTTGTCCAATGGGATGTAGGAATTCAGAATGGATCCCGCCATTGCTTTAGTGCTGGCATTATCACTAACTGTTCCCAAGCTCACTGTGCCGGATTCTCCACTTAGGCTGTACCGTTCTTTCTGTACATCTGCTTGCACCTCCAACCTAAAAGAGGGGGAATATCAGAAAAAAATCAAAGTTACATGTAATATCAGCTCTACTAACCACATGTACAATTAAATAACTCCATTAAGAGAATTAGTCAACACAATTTCCAAATAATTTGGTTATAATAATAACTATCTCTTGCCTTCTTAAGCCTTGAGACAGCACGACTGTCCCCATTCTCTACATAATCCCTATTTCTCCCAGTCCAGGAACCTCTGGGGTGGGGCTCACTTTCCTGCATGCTTCTCCCAATTCCTACTAACTGATACTGCATCTGACAGTATCAACCTAATCGATGCAACCAGTACCACCTCGGTATATTTCACTTCAGACTATGTCCAGAGATATCAAGCATGGAATGTCAACCCTCCAGCTTCATTACTCCATCACCAAGTTCCAGAGGCTACCAACCTGACTTCCCTGGGCAGAAGACCTCACGAATGTGTCCTGAAGCCCCACCTCTCTAAACCCCTGCCCCACTATGGAAAGAGAGAAAACAGGTTGGGAGTATGGATCCACCTGCCAATGCCCATGTTCAGCGGGGAAGCAATTACAGAAGCCAGACCTGCCACCTTCTGCACCCCAAAATGACGCTGGGTCCATATTCCCAGAGGGATAAATAATAGGAAAGCTTTCAATGGAGGGGCTGGGTTACGAAGCTCTGGTGGTGGGAATTGTGTGAAACTGTACCCTTCTCACCCTATGGTCTTGTCAATATTTCCATTTTATAAATAAATGGGGTGGGGGGAACTAGTAACAAGAAGTTAAGAACTATAAACATTCTGACATTGAAATTCTAGTGCAGAAACAAGAGTACCAGCCATACAAGTAAAACAGGAAAAGCTCGCTAGCAGTTAAGAAGAGTGACATAAAAAAGAACAAAGTATTTTAACTATGTTCCACTATTCTCATTAAGGATGTAGTACTTTGGTTGCCAGGTTTCAGTGCAAAACACAAAATCTGAATAATAACCACTCTATATGGAAGATTAATAAAAAAATCCTGGACAAATGATTTTAAACCTGCTAGGGAGGCAGAGTGGTGAGAAAAGCACAGGAGAAAAGCACAGGATATATAACATTGTGTGATCCTTGGTACCACATGTGCCAGAAGAGTAGTAGTGTCTTGGTCTTGCTCATGAAATAGATATTTTTTCTTTCAAAGTTTGTGTTTAAAGGCAAGCTACTTAAAAATATGCTTTCTTTTAATTCATGTATTCTAACCTATTTTTTAAAGTATGAAACAGGACTAATACAGCAGTTAAGAATAGCAAATCAAAGAGAAAACAAGGGAAGATAAATTTCCTTTCATTTCTCTTACATGTGTCCGTGTAAGTCTCTGTAACATAGACACAGTCCATATATGGCTATAGGTAGCAAAATGAGTAAGAAAAAAAACAACAAGGTTCATGCATTCCTGAAAGCTGTGCTTCCATGGGCTCACAGCCAATTTTCCATTTTCTTTCTTTTTTTAAAATATTTTTTGAAAATATATTTATTCCTTTTTGTTGCCCTTGTTTTTTATTGTTGTTGTAGGTACTGTTGTTGTTACTGATGTCGTTGTTGTTGGAGAGGACAGAGAGAAATGGAGAGAGGAGGGAAAGACAGAGAGGGGGAGAGAAGGACACCTGCAGACCTGCTTCACCGCCTGTGAAGTGACTCCCCTGTAGGTGGGGAGCTGGGGGCTCGAACTGGGATCCCTACACCAGTCCTTGCGCTTTACGCCACCTGCGCTTGACTTGCTGCGCTACCGCACAACTCCCTAATTGTCGTCTTCTTCACATACACAACACACACATAATACTATGCCTCAGATTTGGCTTTGACTGTATTAAGGTCCTAGTGTAATAGAAAATTCAAACAAATAAAAATTCCTAGCTTAGGGAGTCGGGCTGTAGCGCAGCGGGTTAAGCGCAGGTGGCGCAAAGCACAAGGACCAGCATAAGGATCCCGGTTCGAACCCCGGCTCCCCACCTGCAGGGGAGTCGCTTCACAGGCGGTGAAGCAGGTCTGCAGGTGTCTATCTTTCTCTCCTCCTCTCTGTCTTCCCCTCCTCTCTCCATTTCTCTCTGTCCTATCCAACAATGACAACAACAATAATAACTACAACAATAAAACAACAAGGGCAACAAAAGGGAATAAATAAAATAAATATTAAAAAAAAATTTTTTTAAAAAAGAAAATACTTGTTAAAAAAAAAATTCCCAGCTTACTCTTTACCACTAAATTTCTTTTTCAACTTTGCCATAAAATGCTGTATGTAGAGATTCGACTTCCGGAGGCGGAGCTACGAGCAGCAGATCGCTTTCTCTCCTCTCCTCTCCTCTCCTCTCCTCTCCTCTCCTCTCCTCTCCTCTCCTCTCCTCTCCTCTCCTCTCCTCTCCTCTCCTCTCCTCTCCTCTCCTCTCCTCTCCTCTCCTCTCCTCTCCTCTCCTCTCCTCTCCTCTCCTGGATCAACTAGGAATACCAGAGGAGACCACCCGGACCAAAACAGGACAGGACTAGAATGACCACAGAAACCCAGTAAATCACCCGTGAGTACAAACACGCGTGGCTGGTGCCAGAGAGGAGAGAGGGGCCTAAGGAGAGATTAAGTGACTGCTAACAGTTCGACAGTTTGTCAGTGGAGACACCACCTCCAGTCTGCTCCACCAACAAGGGGACAGCTGAAGGGAGGAGGAGGCTCCCCAGAGACTCACCAAGTGCAACTCTGAGTCTCCATTGCTACTTCCCTCAGAGTCTGGAGCAGCAACAGGGAGGGACACCAGGGTACAGAGATCTGACCGGGAAACTCAGGAGAAGACCTATGCCTCTCGGTGGCATAGCTGAGGGGCTGTGAAAGTCTCTTTGCATAACCACTGGAGTATCTCTGCCACACCCTGCTTTATCTCTTGGTCAGGAGTCAGTGATTAAGCCAAGAAGCCTATTGATAGTTTAAAAGCCCTCAGGCTACCATAGCCTACAGGGGAAAAAAAAAAGGCTTTTACACCACTGAACTCCAACGCAGGGATTGAAAAAACTCTTAACTTATATAAAATGGTTAAAACAACAAGAAAAAATATTGGAGACTCGAACCAGGACAAGAGTCCAGCTAAAAGTCCTCCAGAGGGTGAAGCACAAAACAACGAGTTCAACATCCAAACATTAGCTAAGGAAATAATAACAGGAGTGAGTAAAGAATTTGAAAAAATTGTAATCAGAAATGCAGGAACAACAAATGAGAATATGGAAGAAAATTCTAATTATCTCATGGTTATTAGAGAGCTGAAAGCTGAAATCGCTGAGCTAAGAAGGCAACTAGCTGAACAAGCTAAAACAGTATCAGAGCAGGGCAACAAAATAGATGAACTCCAGAAAGCAGTAGAGGGCAGAGAGAACAGAATCAATGAGGCTGAAGACAGAATTAGCAAGATTGAGGATGAATTAGAGACAACTAAAAAAAGAAGTAAGAGATCTCAAAAAGAGATTAGGAGATGCTGAAAACAACAACAGAGTCCTATGGGATGACTTCAAAAGAAACAATATACGCATTATTGGCTTACCAGAGGAAGAAAGAGAAGGGGAGGAAGAAAGCATTCTCCAGGCCATAATAGCTGAAAATTTCTCTAGTCTAGACAACACCAAAGACATAAAGATTTAAGAAGCCCAGAGGGTCCCAAACAGAATTAACCCAGACCTAAAGACACCAAGACATGTCATACTTAGATTGGAAAGGAATAAGGATAAAGAAAGGATCCTCAAGGCTGCAAGAGAAAAACAAAGAGTCACCTACAAAGGAAAACCCACAAGATTAGCAGCAGACTTCTCCATACAAACACTACAGGCCAGAAGAGAATGGCAAGATATCTATCGAGTGCTCAATGAGAAAGGCTTTCAGCCAAGAATACTATATCCTGCTAGATTGTCATTCAGACTAGATGGAAGCATCAAAACCTTCTCAGACAAGCAACAGTTGAAGGAAGCAACCATCACCAAGCCTGCCTTGAAAGAAGTTCTGAAAGGTCTCCTATAAACAACCAGACCACCACAAATAGAACATATATCAAAACACTCTAAAACTCTACAAGAATGGCGTTAAAATATCTTCAATCTTTGATATCAATAAATGTCAATGGCCTGAATTCACCTATTAAAAGACACAGAGTAGGAAGATGGATCAGAAAACACAACCCAACAATATGTTGTCTACAGGAAACTCACCTAACGCAACAAGACAAACACAGACTTAAAGTGAAAGGATGGAAAACTATCATACAAGCCAATGGCCCACAAAAAAAGGGCAGGAACAGCTATTCTCATATCTGACATGATAGACTTTAAAATAGATAAGATTAAAAAAGATAGGAATGGACACTACTTACTGCTCAGAGGATCAGTCAATCAAGAGGACTTAACAATTATTAATATCTATGCACCCAATGAGAAGCCATCTAAATACATCAAACTTCTACTGAAAGAGCTACAGCAATATATTAACAGTAACACAATCATAGTAGGGGACTTCAACACCCCACTATCTCAACTTGACAGATCATCCAGGCAGAAAATCAGTAAAGACATAAGGGAGCTAAATGAAGAGATAGATAAACTAGAACTATTGGACATTTTCAGAGTCATTCATCCCAAGAAACTGGAATACACATTTTACTCAAATCCACATGGATCATTCTCAAGGACAGACCATATGTTAGGCCACAAAGACAGCATCAGCCTATTCAAGAGCACTGAAATCATCCCAAGCATCTTCTCAGACCACAGTGGAATTAAACTAACACTTAACAATCAATAAAAGATTAGTAACAGTGCCAAAATGTGGAAGCTCAACAGTACACTTCTTAACAACTTCTGGGTCAAAGAGGAAATCAAGGAAGAAATCAAAATGTTTCGAGAGTTCAATGAAAATGAAGACACAAGCTATCAAAATATTTGGGACACAGCTAAAGCAGTCCTAAGAGGGAAGTTCATAGCTATACAAGCACACATTAGGAAACAAGAAAAGGCACAAATAAACAGCCTGATTGCACATCTTAAAGACCTAGAAGAAGAACAACAAAGGAATCCTAAAGCAACCAGAAGGACAGAAATTACTAAAGTTAGGGCAGAAATAAATAACATTGAGAATAGGAAAACCATACAAAAGATCAATGAAAGTAAACGTTGGTTCTTCGAAAGAGTAAACAAAATCGACAAACCTTTAGCCAGACTCACAAAACAAAAAAAAGGAGAAGACCCAAATAAATCAGATAGTAAATGAAAGAGGAGATATCACAACAGACACTGCAGAAATTCAACATATCATGCGAGGCTTCTATGAACAACTATATGCCACCAAGCTAGAGAACCTGGAAGAAATGAATGATTTCCTAGATACCTACCAACTTCCAAAACTAAGTAAAGAGGAAGTGGATAACATGAACAGGCCCATCACAGCTAATGAAATTGAAACAGTTATCAAAAATCTTCCCAAAAATAAAAGTCCTGGACCAGATGGTTTTACAAATGAATTCTACAAAACTTTCAAAGAAGAACTAATACCTCTACTTTTAAAAGTCTTCCAGAAGATTGAAGACACTGGAATACTCCCTGCCAGCTTCTATGAAGCCAACATCACCCTGATACCAAAAGCAGACAGGGACACAACCAAAAAAGAAAACTACAGACCAATATCTCTGATGAACATAGATGCGAAAATATTGAACAAAATTCTAGCCAACCGGATACAGCAGTATATCAAAAAAATTGTTCATCATGACCAAGTGGGGTTTATCCCAGGCATGCAAGGTTGGTTTAATATACGTAAATCAATCAATGTGATCCACCACATCAACAAAAGCAAGACCAAAAACCACATGGTCATATCAATAGATGCAGAGAAAGCCTTTGACAAAGTACAACATCCCTTTTATGATCAAAACACTACAAAAAATAGGAATAGATGGAAAATTCCTGAAGATAGTGGAGTCTATATATAGCAAACCTACAGCCAACATCATACTCAATGGTGAAAAACTGGAAGCATTTCCCCTCAGATCAGGTACTAGACAGGGCTGCCCACTATCACCATTACTATTCAACATAGTGTTGGAAGTTCTTGCCATAGCAATCAGGCAGGAGCAAGGAATTAAAGGCATACAGATTGGAAGAGAAGAAGTCAAACTCTCCTTATTTGCAGATGACATGATAGTATACATGGAAAAACCTAAGGAATCCAGCAAGAAGCTTTTGGAAATCATCAGGCAATACAGTAATGTGTCAGGCTATAAAATTAACATTCAAAAGTCAGTGGCATTCCTCTATGCAAACACTAAGCTAGAAGAAATTGAAATCCAGAAATCAGTTCCTTTTTCTATAGCAACAAAAACAATAAAATATCTAGGAATAAACCTAACCAAAGAAGTAAAAGACTTGTATACTGAAAATTATGAGTCACTACTCAAAGAAATTGAAAAAGACACAAAGAAGTGGAAAGATATTCCATGTTCATGGGTTGGAAGAATTAACATCATCAAAATGAATATATTACCCAGAGCCATCTACAAATTTAATGCTATCCCCATCAAGATCCCAAGCACATTTTTTAGGAGAATAAAACAAATGCTACAAATGTTTATCTTGAACCAGAAAAGACCTAGAATTGCCAAAACAATCTTGAGAAAAAAGAACAGAACCGGAGGCATCACACTGCCAGATCTCAAACTATATTATAGGGCCATTGTCATCAAAACTGCTTGGTACTGGAACATGAACAGACACACTGACCAGTGGAATAGAATTGAGAGCCCAGAAATGAGGCCCCACACGTATGGACATCTAATCTTTGACAAAGGGGCCCAGACTATTACATGGGGAAAGCAGAGTCTCTTCAACAAATGGTGTTGGAAACAATGGGTTGAAACATGCAGAAGAATGAAACTGAATCACTGTATTTCACCAAATACAAAAGTAAATTCCAAGTGGATCAAGGACTTGGATGTTAGACCACAAACTATCAGATACTTAGAGGAAAATATTGGAAGAACTTTTTTCCGCATAAATTTTAAATTTTTTAAATTTTCAATGAAACGAATCCAATTACAAGGAAGACTAAGGCAAGTATAAACCTATGGGACTACATCAAATTAAAAAGCTTCTTCACAGCAAAAGAAACCACTACCCAAATCAAGAGACCCCTCACAGAATGGGAGAAGATCTTTACATGCCATACATCAGATAAGAGTTTAATAACCAACATATATAAAGAGCTTGCCAGACTCAACAACAAGACAACAAATAACCCCATCCAAAAATGGGGGGAGGACTTGGACAGAATATTCTCCACAGAAGAGATCCAAAAGGCCGAGAAACACATGAAAAAATGCTCCAAGTCTCTGATTGTCAGAGAAATGCAAATCAAGACAACAATGAGATATCACTTCACTCCTGTGAGAATGTCACACATCAGAAAAGGTAACAGCAGCAAATGCTGGAGAGGGTGTGGGGTCAAAGGAACCCTCCTGCACTGCTGGTGGGAATGTCAATTGGTCCAACCTCTGTGGAGAACAGTCTGGAGAACTCTCAGAAGGCTAGAAATGGACCTACCCTATGACCTTGCAATTCCCCTCCTGGGGATATATCCTAAGGAACCCAACATATCCATCCAAAAAGATCTGTGTACACATATGTTCTTGGCAGCACAATTTGTAATAGCCAAAACCTGGAAGCAACCCAGGTGTCCAACAACAGATGAGTGGCTGAGCAACTTGTGGTATATATACACAATGGAATACTACTCAGCTGTAAAAAATGGTGACTTCACCGTTTTCAACCGATCTTGGATGGACCTTGAAAAAATCATGTTGAGTGAAATAAGTCAGAAACAGAAGGATGAATATGGGATGATCTCACTCTCAGGCCGAAGTTGAAAAACAAGATTAGAAAAGAAAACACAAGTCGAACGTGAAATGGAATTGGAGTATTACACCAAAGTAAAAGACTCTGGGGTGGGTGGGTGGGTGGGTGGGGAGAATACAGGTCCATGAAAAATGATGAATGAAATAGTGGGGGTTGTATTGTTAAATGGGAATCTGGGGAATGTTATGCATGTAAAAAAAAAAAGAAGTAGAAACGCAAAAAAATAATAAAAAAAAAATGCTGTATGTAAAATTATATGTTGCAAGGGGGTCGGGCAGTAGCATAGCAGACATGGCACACATGGCGCAAAGCGCAAGGACCGGCCTAAGGATTCTGGTTTGAGTCCTCGGCTTCCCACCCGCTGAGGGGTTGCTTCACAAGTGGTGAAGCAGGTCTCTCCCCTTCTCAATTTCTCTGTCCTGTCCAACAGCAATGACAGCAATAACAACAATAGCAGCAATAAACAACAAGGGTAACAAAAGGGAAAAAACAGCCTCCAGGAGCCGTGGATTCATAGTGCAGGCACTGAGCCCCAGCAACAACTCTGGAGGCAAATATATATGTATATTTTGCAGGGCTAGATGGTGGCTCGTGTGGTACACACACTGTAATAAATGAGGGTGGCAGCCTGAACCACCCGCAGGGGGTAAGATTCTTGGAGCAGATTTCAGGTCTCTCTCCTCTCATCCCCCATTTAAACTATTTATCTATATTTATGGGGTGGGAGAAGGGGAAGGAAAAGGAAAAGAGTGGTTGCCAGGAATAGTGGAGCTGTGTGGACACCAAGCCCTAGTGATGACCCAGGTATAGGAGCAAAATTATACTGTCTTCACTGTTCTCCTCATCTAATTAATTTTTAGTAAACAGCATAAAATCAAAGGTAAAATAGAGCACATTGTTCTTACCTGTTGAAACAGTTTCCCATGGCACTCCCTGACAGACTTCCCGTTATACTGGCTCCAGCTAGTGCCATGGTGCTGGCAGTTTCACTCAGGTTGTCTCGAATAGCTCCTATTCGATCCATGTGGCTTCCACTTGCACTCAAACTGCCGGTCAGACCACCAACACTCCCCTCTCCAATGCTAGGGTTGTGTCTTGCTTCTGCCACTGAAGTTGTGTCTAAGTACAAATTAAGTCAAATAAATCAAGTAAATATGATTACTAATTTCTTCTCCTTCCTGATTTCAGAACATCTTATCATATAAAGCATGTAATGTACAAAAGAACAGGAAAGATCTGGAGTCAGAGGCTACTGGGGCAGGAGTAGAGGAAAATATTTCAAAGAGTAAAGTCCGATTTGGAACTGATCCTTGATTTTAAATAGTCATTAAAAAAAAAAAAAAAAAAAAAAAGACCAAAATCCTGAAGATTCAGAATCCTATGAAGAACCTGAACTTTGGACAATCTTAAATTACTTAGAATGAATCAAGTTAATTTGTAGATATGATGCACAATTCAAATTATCTACAAATTATTACAAGATCTGATACCACAATATGTTTTGCATAGGGGAAGGGATATAGTGACTCAAAAAGAAAAATGTTCTTGCCTCTAAGAAACCTTCATTCTGTCCAATAGAATTATTCTAAATGAAATCATGTGATGATAAATGTCCACACCATATGAAAAGAATGAGAGAAAAGGTAGAGAAATCGGAAATCAAGGAAAGGGTTGAGAGTAAAATCAGCAAGAATGATGTGATGGATGTGCAAGCCTGTGTAGCCATGTGATCAGGGGTGATCTTTCTGATAAGGGGACATGTAGGAAGATTCAAGGAAGGAACAGGCCAGGAAATTAATAGATGGAAGAGAATTCTAGGTAGACGAAACAGAGGAACTTCCAAGTTTAACTCTTTAGAAACAGGAAGAAGCTAGGGACTCTAAGAAAACACAGAGAAGGAACAGCATAAAACAGGAGACTTTCAGGAAATGAGTTCAGAATATAGCTTAGGACATCATGCAATTCCTTATAGGTCATATTAAAGACTCTGAATTGTCTACTTCAATAAACATCATTAGTGAATAAATCAAAGGCATGATTTGACTTAAGTATCAGTCAGAATGATCACTATGTCTATACACAGAATACTGTGAGTGGAAGCTGAGAAGTCAACAGGTCAGTAAAGAGCCATTATAGGGGCCAGGCAGTGGCACACACACCTGGTTGAGCGCATACATTACCATGCACAAGGACTGAGGTTCAACCCCCTGGGTCCCTACTTACAGGGGGAAAACTCCACAAATAGTCAAGAAGTGCTACAGGTATCTGTCTGTATCTCTGTCTGACTCTCGCTTTTTAAACTTTTTTTCCTTCATTGGGGGATTAACGTTTTACATTCAATAGTAAATACAATAGTTTGTACATGCATAACACTTCTCAGTTTTCCACTTAACAATACAATCCCCACTAGGTCTGTCTCTCTCTTTATATCCCCCTACCCTCTCAGTTTCTCTAGTCCTATAAAATGATAGTATTTTAAAAATAGCTATTGTAAAGTTTAGGGAAAAGAATAGTAGACTGAATGAATAAAATAATGATGGAGGGGTGAAAATGGCTCAATACTGAAGTATTAAATATTGCTGATAGACATAAGGAAAAATGGTGGGGCTAGATGGCGGTCCATCCAATAGAGTACACATGTCACCATCTGAAAGGATCCAGTTCAAGCCCTGGATCCTCACCTGCAGAAAGGAAACTTTATGAGCTGTGGAGTGGTGTTGCAAGTGTTTCTCCTTATGTCTCTTCCTCCATCCCTCTGCCTCTCACCCTCTATGAGGAGAAAAGAAAGGAAAAAAAAAAAAAAGAGGCCACTGAGAACATTAGTCTTGCAGGCAATGAGCCCCAATGATAAACCTGGTAACAAAAAAAATAAGAAAAAAGGGGGGGAGTCGGGTGGTAGCGCAGTGGGTTAATAAGCATAGGTGGCGCAAAGTGCAAGGACCGGCATCAGGATCCTGGTTCGAGCCTCTGGCTTCCCAGCTGCAGGGGTCACTTCACAGGTGGTGAAGCAGGTCTGCAGGTGTCTACCTTTCTCTCCCCGTCTTCCCCATCTCTCTCCATTTCTCTCTGTCCTAACCAACAACAATGACATCAGTAACAACAAGAATAACTACAACAATAAAACAACAAGGGCAACAAAGGGGAATAAATAAATATTTAAAACAATGTAATAAAAAAAGGGTGGGTGGCAGATAGCATAATGGTTATGTAAAGAGACTCTCATACCTGAGTCCCCCAAATCCCACGTTCAACCCCTTAAACCACAAGCCAGAGCTAAGCAGTGTTCTGTTGTGTGGGGAGAGGGAAAAAAAAAAAAAAAAAAAAGGACGACAGGCAGGTGCTGGGGTGGGGGGGAGTAGAAGAGTCATTACAAATGAAGGTCTTAGCTTCCGACAGCAAGAATGAAGAAGTTGCCTGTGGAAGCGAAGAAGAATAAGAGAGCAGCAGGTTTTAGAATGAAGATTATAGACAAGAGAAGCTTGAGATCTGTGGAGAGTTAGCTGTACAAATGTGAAGCATGGAGGCAAGTTCCAGACTATATTAACAGTCAGTCTATATATTATTTAATAGCTGAGATTACCTAGATAAAGACATGTAGTGTGACAACTGAGCCCTGGGGAACTCTTAAATTTAGAAGAACCAGTAAAGAAGACTAAGGATATATGGATATATGAATGTATATGAATGGTTTTCCAGAACCCAAGAAAATGTTTTCAGGAAGGTATAGTCTAACATGTCAGACACACTGTTATATCAAGATGAAGACCACAACTATATTTGGTAGAAGAGGGCACTGGTGATCTCTGCTTTGGTAGAGAGGCAGAGACAAAATACAGTTTTGGCAGTGACCAAAATCTGGTTGGAGTTCAAGAAAGAATGAGAAGTTACACAGTGGACTATCTTGCGTATTTATCTGATTATTTCCCTAAGACCAGAGTTGATAGAATATGGCACATGTACACTTTTCAAGACTGATTAACTTATATTCTCCTCCTTAGCGGTTTATTTCACTCATGTCTTTCTGAGTGGACACTAACAGCTCTTAGTAAAAAAAGGACAGCAATGGAAACGGTCCATGTTCTCTGCAGCCACCCCCTCCTTTAAGCTATCTGCAAGTACGTTTTCTTCCTTTGCTTAAAAGACTTACCTATAGCCGTGTTAGTTCCACCAACATTTATATCATTTTCATCATCAAATTCAATTCTGACTCCTTTTCCATTGCCTGCTGAGACTCCACAACCTCCACTTCGACAGAGAGAAATTGGAACAACGCCATAGACATAAGCTAACATAATAGGAACACCAATACCTAGACAAAAAAGCAGATTAGTTACTACAAATCAAATAAAAACAAATTAGAAAAGCAAGAGTTGAAGAAATAATTTTTTTCCCCGTAACAAAGTATCTAAAAGTTTTCGGCAATTCTTACTTAATAAAAACAAATTTAACTAGCTGTCAAGGGGCACAAGCAAATCCAAAGCTTCTAGCGTTCATGGTTAACAGATAGGAGGAAAATATATTAACTGTTCTCCTTTTTTTAGTGCCAGGGCTCTGAAACTATTTCAGAGGAAAATGAGCAGCCACCAGTAATTTACCACCTAACCTAAAGGTCGGCTCTCAAACCTACACTTTTAATCAGTAGTTACTGGGTGAAATTTTTCATAAGCTCATCTTAAATTGTCCATGTTATATTAATTAAAATAACGTAACTCTATTATCATAAACCTTTTTTTCTAAAACAAAAAAATCTTAGATGCTATAAAAATTGAGGTAATCAGTACTTGAAGTATTTTCTTTTTTTTGCCTCCAGGGTTATTAATCCACTGCTCCTGGAGGCTATTTTTCCCCTTTTGTTGCCCTTGTTGTTTATCATTGTTATTATAACTGTTGCTGTTGTTGCTGGATAGGTCAGAGAGACATGGAGTGAAGACAGAATATAGGGGGAGAGACAGAATATAGGGGGAGGCGGCATCATCTAAGTTCATTTCCCACGTCTACGCTCGACCTGACCTGCCAATATATGCGGATATCTTCGCCCACCCTGTCCAACACTTGACGTCTCATCACCCAATCTGGTCCCCTACGCCTACACTGAACTTCTCTGTTCCAGTCTCTTGGAAACAGAGTTGGCAGTCAGCTGAGGTAAAGAGCAAACACCTCATCACAGACCCCTGCAAGCGTCAACCCGGCTTTGACCTAGCACGTTATGACTGGGCCCTCCTCAATCGCTATCGAACAGGCCATGGCCGGTGCGCCGCTATGTTCCATCGCTGGGGAGCCAGAGACGACCCGAACTGCCCCTGCGGCTCCAGACAGACTATGACCCACATAGTCAACGACTGCCACCTCTCCAGATTCAAAGGAGGTCTTGAAACTTTACATCAGGCTCAACCTGACGCTGTTGACTGGCTACGGAAGAAGGGCAAACGCTAGAAGAATAAGGGGGAGAGAAAGATATACACCTGCAGATTTGCTTCACCGCTTGTCAAGCGTCCCCCCTGCAGGTGGGGAGCCAGGGGCTCGAACTGGAATCCTTATGCCGGTCCTTGCACTTCGGGCCATGTGTGCTTAACCCACTGCGCTACCGCCCAGCCCCCTTGAAGTATTTTCTTACCTACAGTTACTGCAGCTACAACTGGAGATACGATTACAGACAATGTTACACCACCTGCTATGGCCAAATTTCGCTTGTGCTTGGAAACATCCTTGCCTTCATATCGATTGTGAATCTTGAATTAAAAATAAAAACAGGACAGGGATTTGAAGAGAAAGCATAGCTCATATTCAACTTAAATAAAACAGATCTACATGTTTTAGGTGTACAGACATACACATACACACACATATATCAACACTTATACATAACTATAGCATATGCACTAATAACCATCTAGCTTCAATCTCAAACAACAAAATTGATGCCCTTTACCCAATGTGCTTAGCCCTACCTCTTCCTTCCCATCTGGGAACCACTATTTTTTCCTTGCAGCCTGAGAGTTTGCTTTGCTTCTTTATATACCACACATGTGTGAAATCACATGGCATTCTGTCTGACTTAATTTCACTTAGCACAATGCACCATACATTCGCTGATGATACTGTAAATGGCAGGACTGTTATCTTCTCTCTTTCTCAGTACTGCATCTTCTTTATTCACTCATCAAGGGACAGTTAGGGGTTATCCAACTCTTTGGTATTGTGAATACTGTGATGAATGTGAGGAGCATGTATTTCATCAAATTATCTTTTTAATTTAATTTTTTAAACAATTTATGAATGAGAAAGGAGAAGAGAGAAAGAACCAGACATCACTCTAGTACACATGCTGCCAGGGACTGAACTCAGGACCTCAAACTTAAAGAGTCCAGTGCTTTATCCACTGCACCATCTCCCAGACCACCATATAAAACACTAATAGTGTTTATATATTCTTTGGATAAATACTCAGAAGTGGAGAGATTAGGAATATTGTCCATCTGGGAAATTTTCTGCTTCTTACCAGCAGGTGGCGCTATAACCTTACAAGTAACACTCAGATTAGCAGTCTGGCAACTTCAACACTTTCCCCTCCCCCAAAAGATTTCTAAACTCTAAGGCCCCAGGTTCAATCCCTGATTCTACCCTAAATCAAAGCTGAGGAGAGCTCTGGCTAACAGAGAGTAAGGCTAAGTATGTGTGTGTACACACACACACACACATACTGTGCAAGGACTGGGGTTCAAGCCCCTCGTCTCCACCTGCAGGAGGAAAAATTCACTCACAAATGAGCGGTGAAGCAGGGCTGCAGGTATCTGTCTCTCCCTCCCTTCTCAATTTCTGTCTCTATTCAATAACAAGTAAAAAAAAAAAAAAGGAGTTACAGAAGGTTGAGCTTATTAGAAGAGGTCTTATCAGAGAATGAATTCATTGCCATTGTAAGATTGTTTCATTTCAATCTGAGGTAATAGGTGGTGAAAAGTTTAGTGAATGAAATAACTGCTAGTCTGGAATTCTTGAGAAGTAGACTACATCCCACAGAGGAAAGAATATCAAGATTATCCCTCAAATGGAGAAAAGGGGAAGTTTTAGGAAAATAAGGCAACACTATGAGAAATATCAGACTCCATTAAAAGAGTCCATATTGAGGCTAGGAGGAAGGAAACGAGGAAGAAAAAAAGAGAGACAATATTAAAGGAAATAATAGTTGAAAGCTTTCCAAATCTGGAGGAATGTAGAGAACATAAAAGAAGCAGAGAGAACACAAAAATTCCTAAATACAAAGAAATCTACACCAAGACACATCATTGTGGAATTATAAAAGCCAAGTAAGACAGAACCATCAAATGACAAGTTGAGACTGATATAAAAAACACTGGTAAAGATATACCAAGTTTAATACAATCCTTATGCTAATCATAACACAAAATATGCAACAAGGACTCACAGAAGAAATGAGAAAATCACCATGAATAACCACCCATAAACAAAGGCAGAAGTGACTGAGAAAAGAAAAAACAAGTATATGAAACAATCAGAAAACAAATCAAAAAAGACTATCAGTAAAGAAACCAAATGTATCAATAATTACCCTAAGTAATAAGTAGTTAGATTAAAAAAAAAAAGCAACCAGCATTTATGTATCTATGCATGCAGAATCTCACACATAAACTCTGAAAGATGGGAACAAGGTGTTCCAAGCCAATAATGTATATTAGAGGGCAGGAACAGTTATCCTCAGCACTCAGTTCAATAGAACACAATAGAGATGCCAGAAATAAACCCACACATATATGGTCATCTAGTATATGACAAAGGAATTAGAAACACTCAATGGGAGAATGAAGGCCTCTTTCAACAAATGATGCTGCAACCAGGAGTAAGCAAACTGTCTCTAGGACTCTATGAGAACTATGGTGGTTATCATTGGGAAGGTGAGGACACAGATTTTGGTGGTGGGTACGGTGTGGAACTATATCCTGTAATCTTACTATTTTGAATATCACCATTAATTATAAAGAAAAAATAGCCTGAAGAGGGACTGGGAAGTGGCGCACCTGGCTGAGTGCACATACTACAATGCAGAAGGACCCAGGTTCAAGCCCCTAGTCCCCACTTGCAGGGAGAATGCTTTGCGAGTGGTAAAGCAGGGCTGCAGGTGTCTGTCTCTTTTCCTCTATCTTCCCCATCCCTCTTGATTTCTGGATGTCTCTATCCAATAAAGATAATTTAAAAAAATTAAAAAATTACTTTAAAAATTAGCCTGAAGACAAACAAAAACAAATGGTGCTAAGAAAACTCTAAAGTCACAGGTAATTAAGTAAAACTAGAACATCACTTAACACCATTAACATAAATTAACTCAAAATGAATTAAAGAATTAAGATATTAGACCTGAAACTATAAAACACATCGAAGAAATCACAGGTGAAACACTTCAGGACCATAGTATCAAATACATACTTGGAGACTCAACTCTTATTGGCATAGGAAACTAAAGCATAAACAAATAGGACTACTTCAGATTAAAAAGGTTCTTCACAGAGGACCGAGTGGGGGTGGTACTGCTGTGTGGAAAACTGAGAAACATTATGCATGTACAACCTACTGTATTTACTGTCAACTGTAAAACATTAATCCCCCAATAAAGAAATTTAAAAAATAACAAAAATAAAACTTGAAAACAAAACCAAAAAACACTTCTTCATAGGGAAAGAAATTACCACAAGGATAAAAAGGCAACCTACCCTCTGTGAGAATAGGAGCATCATACATCTAACAAATTTAAACTGAAAAAAATAAGTCATGCAGGTCAACAACGAAAAAAGCAACCCGATTAAAAAGCAGGAAAAGATCTAGACAAGTTCTCTAGACATATAGATGACCCACAGGCATAAGAAAAATTGCTTTACATCACTTATCATACGAGAGATGCAAGGGAGTCGGGCGGTAGCACAGTGGGTTCAGTGCACATGGCACTAAGCACAAGGACCAGTGTAAGGATCCGGGTTCAAGCCCCCGGCTCCCCACCTGCAGGGGAGTCACTTCACAGGCAGTGAAGCAGGTCTGCAGGTGTCTTTCTCTCTCCCGTTTTCCATTCCTCTCTCCATTTCTCTCTGTACTATCTAACAATGGCGACATCAATAACAACTACAACAGTAATTAAAAAAAAAAAAGATGCAAATTACAATAATGGTAAGATACTATCTCAAGCCTGTGAGAATGGCCTACACTGACAATATAGAAAAGGGCAAATGTTGGTAAGAATGTGGAGAGAGGGGGCTGGGCAGTAGTGCACTGGGTTAAGCATACATGGCATAAAGCCAAGGACTGGTACAAGGATCCTGGTTCGAGCTCCTGTAGGAGGGGTTGCTTCACAAGCAGTGAAGGAGTTCTGAAGGTATCTATCTTTCTCTACCCATTTTCCCCTTCTCTCTTGATTTATCTTTGTCCTATCCAACAACAACAACAACAGCAATAACAAGACAATGACAAAAAAAGAAAAAGAAAAAAATGAATGTGGAGAAACAGAGATTCTGTTACAACTGTGGAGATACAAATTGGAAGAGCCCCTACAGAAAAGTCTGGAGAGTTCTTAAGCAAATAAAAATGAATATATCTTACGATCCAGCAATAAATGTCTGTTGATACTACAGGTATCACATGAAAACACTAATTTGAAAGGATGTGTATGCACCCCCATGCTCAGAGCTGCACTAATTCACAACAGCGAAAAAGTTGCAGTGAACCTAAGCGTCCATCAGCAGATGACTAACAATGAAGTTACAGGCTGTATATTAAATGGAATACTACTCTGCAGTTACATGAGATTGTATTATGAACAAAATGGAAGGAATGCAAGGTGACTAAGTGAAATAAGCCAAAGAGTGTTGCTCATATGTGGGTGGAATACAGATGACTTGTTTATCTACTTAGCACTTGTACGGTACAGCTTCTAAAATAATTGATTATCACCATGAAAATGACTTGTGAGATACTGTATGAACTTTGGGGACTTAAGTCTGATGGTTCTGCAAGGACTAAAGATTAAAATTTCCCTGTTTCAAGACAGGTTCAAAACAGTCTCAAAACAGACTATCTCTAAAATGAAACACATGGCTTCCGAACAATATTATATAGGTATGGTGTAATAAAATGATTATTATGTGGCAATTAAGGCTACAGAATGACTCTTGTGGAAAATATCAAATAGTAAAAGGCCTGGAGAGGAAGATGACTGACATATGCAATGGACAAGGGATATTTCCCAGTTAAAACCCTTTCTCAGCTGTAACTATTACTACTAGACAGTGGGCTCCTATACTTCCCTCCATATGCCATGCAGGCAGAAGACTTTCCAAGGCACCTTACCTATCAGTACTCCAGCTAATTCTTGCTCCTCCCCTTTTCTATTCCTAAAAAAGACTTGGCACTGAAACAAAGAGAAGTAAAAGCTAGAGACTGATGGAGTAGACATGCAAACATGGACTGCAGGAGTAAGGAGTCTTCTGGAAAATTCCACATTTCCCAAGCACCAATGCTCAATATTTAGTAGTATTATTCTATCTCTTAACCAATTTAATTTTCTGTTTTAATTTTGCCACATTTCTATTTGTTGTAATAAATGAAGATTCAATTTTTAGGTTTATCATTAATAGGTTTCCCTTGGTCAGTTTGAATTCTTAAACACCATACTGACTCAAAGGAAAATTAATTCATCAACTTGCAATCCTTTGGGTAAGTACATAGGTATATGGTTAAAAAAAAGGAGAAAAGAAAAAAGAGAATTTTAAACTGCACCTCAGACTTGAACATGAGGTAAACAATCTCTTTATAAATTATTTGTAGGTTTGTGTAGTATCAACAGTCTCTCATTCCCATCTACTTCTAAGTATCTAAATAAGTTTTCAGCAGATCTTGCTTTGGATAACTACTTGAAAAACTATTATCAGTTGCTGTTATGTCTGGGACTTCAAATAATTTAAGTTTAGTTTCTAAAAGTCTGAGTTCATAAATCTGTCTTTAGTCCCAAAGCTAATTAAAATCTGTGTTGCCGTTTTTCTGACTGTGGGACGTATGTGGGAGAGAGCATGCTGAACATAAAATATTTTGTTATATGGCTGAACATAAAATAATTTGTTATATATGGAAGAGAATTAGTCTTGTCTTGAATAAACTAGAATTAACTGAAACCATTTAAAGGGAAAATACATTCTTACACAGCATAGGAATTTTCTTTTTAATGGTAGGGGCAGAAAGACAGAGAGGTAGAAAGAGCCCACCACACTGAAGTTTCCTTCAATGCAGTGGTGGTCAGGCTTGAAACTTCAGTGTGGTGGGCTCTTTCATTCTCTTTATAAATGGTTTCAGTTAATGCTAGTTCACTCAAGACATATGGCAAGTAGCACACTAAGTGAGCTACCTCATGATTAGCATCCAAATGGCTAGCCTGGAATTCCTCAGGAATCTTAAAAGAATTAGTCCATCTGAATTTACATCTCAGTTCTACTACTTCTGCTAACTTAAGGTAAAGTACATAAATTTTCCTAAGCCTCAATAATACCTAAATCTCTGAGGTAAAAAGGAGTTATATCACTTCTCTAATCACTTATTTGTCCTTAAAAACAATGCAAAAAACATTAGTCCTAAACATAAAAAAGTCAGAAAAAGATAAGAATCTAGTAAAGACTTGTCCATTTTACCTTGCGGCCCACATATACAGGAATGCCAATAATCATTGCGGGAATAGCAATGCCAGCTATTAAAGCAATTCCTACAGGAGCACCAACAAGCGTTCCCAGCTGCCATAATATTTTCTTCTTTCGGCTCCAGGGTTTCTTCCCCCAAAAAGTACATCCTGATGGACTGATGAAAAAAGATCATACTGTTAGGCTATAAAGATTATGATGTTGTTAACCACAACAAAATATTTATGACCTAGCATATAGGTTTAAATTCTAACTTCCTAGTTTAAAAAAAAAAAAAAAAAGAGAAATCCTCATTGTATATTTCTGACTAGTTATTAGTTTTAAGTGATTAGCACAATATCTATGTAACTAGAATAAAAGAAATTTACCTTCAAGTATCTTATAAATCTCAAGTTATAAAATACTCATATATAAATAGCTCCATTTATAAGCTTACCTTAGATAATGTAAGTCTGAGATTTCTTTCATGCATAACCAACAAAACTCACAACCACAGACTGCACATGTCATGTGGTTACAGCTCCCATCGTTCATCTTTATTATATAAGCAGCACATCGTGGGCATGGCTTTATATCATCAGCTATTAAGAAAACAAGAGAGACTTGTTTAGTATAAGACTTGTCTAAAAATTTCAACTGTTAACTTTAGCACTAACCCCCCAAAAATCTTTGTTCATTGTTTTTTGAGTAGCATAAAGTACATGATAATCTCAGAACGATTGGTAGTATTGTAATGTCAATTATTTTCTTACTAAATGTTTTATTTTTCTACATTCCTCTCTTTTACAATTAGTGAGATAGCAATATCTCTGTTTGATAGACAAATTTAGAGGGAGGGTAGACAGAGAGGGGCCAGGGTCAATGCACATGCTCTACATGTGTGCTACTGCCCGGCCCCCAAAGAACATTTTTCTAAAATTGATTAAATTTGGGGCTGGAGAGATAGCTGACTGGGTTGGGCAGGAACACTGTATCATAGGTGAGGCCCAAGTTCAAGTCCTGGTAACACATGGGAGATGCCACAGCACTGGGGGTAACTCTGGTGCTGTTGTCATTCCCCACCTACCTCTCTATCTGAATGAAGAAAGAATGGCCTGGAAGTATAGAAATTATCTTTTTGTTTTTTCAATCTTTTATTGTCTTTATTTATTGGACAGAGACAGCCAATATTGAGTGGGAGGGGAGATAAAGAGGAAGAGAGACAGAGAGACAGACACCTCCAGATCTGATTTACCACTCGTGGAGCTTCTCCCCTGCAGGTAGGGAGTACGGGCAAACCCTAGTCCTTGCACATTGTAACATGTGCGCTCAACTGGGTGTGCCACCACCTGTCCCCATGAAATCATCTATATATGAGGACATGGCTCAACAACAATAGCAAAGATATAATTCTTTTAAAGACTGTTATTATTATTTACAATTTATTTCATAGGCTAGAGAGGAATTGAGAGGGGGAGGGAAGATAGGGAGAAAGGCACTTGCAGCTCTGCTTCACAGTTCAAACTTCCCTCTGGGGATAAAGGGCTTGAACCTAATACATGTACTGGCTGTGCCACCCTACAGCCCTTTGAGGCTAGCGTTCTTAAGGTGTTCCTTACTAGGATTCTGAATCCTTGATACAGGAATTAGGTGAGACAATTGTCAATAAAAATGAATTTCATAAAATATGCAAAAGTATTTCAGACATATCAATTAAAATTTATAGCTTTGATATTCAAAGTAATCAAGGCAGTCTAAGAATATCAAATCAGTATTAATATTTTCAATTATATTTTTATTTATGTTTTATCAAATAATATATTTTAAACACCTGATAAGCTTTAATTAAAATCTTTGGCTATCAGTTATGGTGATTACGATGTGTTCTTTTCTTTTGGACATAAAATTTCCAACGTCAATACACCTTTCCCTCACAGGAAAGAATGAATGCTTCTAAGACAGAAATACTAACACAGAAAACACTTTGAAAAACCCAAGAGAGAACTGGAGATACCAGCAAATGATTAACATATCTTTTATTAAAAGTGCCTGTATATGTCAGATTATCTTGCTAGAATGATAATCTTGCTAGATTATCTTGCTAGAACTCATAAATACCTGCTGCTCCAGACTCTTGACTATAAGTAATGGATGAAGAACGTATAGTTCTTAGACGTAAACTCTGGGCTCTCTCTTGTCGAGCAGCATCACAAGTCTGGTTGGGGTGCCAAATCTGTTTACAGTGGTAGCAAAACTCTGTTCCACAGCCTTCTCGTCCACATGTTAATTTTGGACAGCTTGCACATCCAAATGCTATTACAGCATATCTTGAAAGAGCAAGAGAAATGGTTTAAATATAATTAAACATGAGCTATATCATTAATATGGAAATGGGAAAAAGGAACAGTTCACAGATGAAAAGATAAAAAGTGGCTAAAGTAGACTTTAAAAATATCAACAACAGAAAGAGACCCAGAGCATCACCCTGGTATGTAACAGTACCAAGGACTGAGCAGAGAACCTCTAGTACACAACCTGCCATGTCATCTCAAGGCCAATTTTTAACCTGTAATCATCTTGTGAGTATAACCTACTCACAATTAAAGAAGTTTATTCAATTAGTATACTGTATGATCACAGAAAAGACTGGAAGGAAATACACCAAAAAAATCTTGTTGTAGTGCTAGGACACTGTGTGTGTGATTTCAATGCTCTCAGCCTAACCTGGCCAGAGGGAAGGAGGCAGAGATACTGCAGCACTAAAAGTTCTCCTGGTGCCAGGACACACCTGCGCTGAACACAAGGCAAGATACATGTGGTGGGGGGAGTTATTCTCTGGATCCTATACCAAAAATGTCTTTTTATGTCTACATGTATCTGACTCTTATAATTATTTGCTTTTAAAACAGGCAGACAAAAAATTAGACCTATTTAAAAAGTTGACTGGGGGCTGGGTGGTGGCACACCTGGTTGAGTGCACACAATACCATGAGGAAGGACCCAGATTCGAACCCCTGCTCCTCACTTGAGGTGGGATGATTCACAAATGGTGAAGCAGGTCTACAGGTATCTCTACTCTCCCTCTTTTTTTTATATTTATGTTTCCCTTTTTATTGTTATTGTAGTTATTGTTGTCATAGTTGATGTCATTGTTGTTGGATAGGACAAGAGAGAAATGGAGAGAGGAGGGGAAGACAGAGAGGAAGAGAGAAAGATAGACACCTGCAGACCTGCTTCACCACCTGTGAAGCGACTCCCCTACAGGTGGGGAGCCAGGGGCTCGAATTGGGATCCTTATGGTGGTCCTTGTACTTTGCGCCATGTGCACTTAACCCGCTTCGCTACCTCTCGACTCCCTCTACAACTCTCCCTTTCTATCTCCCCATCCACTCTAAAATTCTCTCTGTTCTATCCAACAAAATAGAAGAAAAAAAAGAGAAAAATGGTCTTCAGGAGTGATGAATTGTAGTGCCAGCAACAATAACGCTTGTGTACGTACACGTTCTCTCTCTCTCTCTCTCTCAGCTGTTAATGGCAAACTGTGCCAACTCATAGAATGTGATTATCTCATATATTTAAGTTCTCACATTTATGTTTGTAAGCTATACACTGAAAATGATCCTGGTATCAATCTCCAACCAAAAAGTACACAACTCTGGGTGTCCTCCACAACCCCGGCAAAGAAAAAGCTAAGAGCATAAGATCCATGATCTAATACCTATTCTAGATTTTATATTTTTCACATGTAAAAAATTCTAACCTAAAATAAATTCTGGATCTGGGAGAAATGAAAGCATGCTCACACGAAACTTGTATACCGGGGGCTAGGCAGTAATGCAGCAGGTTAAGTGCACATGGCACAAAGCGCAAGGACCAGCTTAAGGTTCATGGTTTGAGCCCCTGGCTCCCCACCTGGGGGGGGGGGTAGCTTCACAGGTTGTGAAGCAGGTCTGCAGGTGTCTATGTTTCTCTCCCCCTCTGCCTTCCCTTCCTATTTCTCTCGGTCCTATCCTACAACAGCAGCAATGACAATAACAAGGGCAACAAAAATGGGGGGGAAAAAAGGCCTCCAGGAACAGGGAATTCATAGTGCTGGTAGCAAGCCCCAGCAATAACCCTAGAGGCAAAAAAAAAGCCAACTTGTATACCAATGTTAAAAATATCTTTATTAGCAGTAGCCGCACTCTGGAAACAGTTCAGATGATCCTCCTTCAATAGGTTAAACTACATATATGTATATTTCAACAACAAAAAAAGGAACTAACTACTGCTATATCTGACAACTTGGATATCCTCTGGGGAATTATATGTATGGTTCCAATTATATAACATTTTTGAAATGACAAAACTTTAGAAATAGGAATGATTTGGGTGGGGGTAGACAGCATAATGGTTATGTAAAGAGACTCTCCTGCCCAAGGCTCCAAAGTCCTAGGTTCAATCTACCATAAACCAGAGCTGAGAAAAAAAAAATCTCTCTCCCTTTGGGCCAAGGGGTGGCACACCTGGTTGAGCACACATTACAATGAGCAAGGGGTGTGAGCTTTGCGAGGGGTGAAGCAGTGTTGTGGGTGTCTCTCTCCCTATCACCCCCTTCCCTCTCGATTTCTGACTGTCTCTATCCAACAAATAAACCAAAAAAAGGGAAAGATTTATGGCTTCGAGGGTCTAAAGATTATTCCAACTTGGTTTAAGTTGGAATAATTTGGCAAAGTTCATTATTCTTAGCTTTAAGATATCCCTCAGGGCTTATTTAGTACATCCTTGAGTTAAAAAAAAAAAAAAAGAGAAAAAAAAGTTGAAAGCTACTTAAACTTATAGTGAATATAATTTTTTTTAACCCCAAGTTGGGGTCCTGCACATGCACAATTTCACCTGGGCTGCCTTTTTTTGTTGAGATAGAGAAATACAGGAAGAAAAAAGAAGGGGGGGTGGATTGAGGAAGAGTAGGAGAACTCTCACCACAGAACCAGACCTATTGGGTATCAAGGCACTCCTATGTGATGCCAGGTCTTGAACCTGGGCAAGGAATGTGCCTGGCAAGGCATGTGCCCTACCTTGTGTGATATCATCCTAGCCTTATGTATCAAAAAATTTTTTTAATACAAAGTATTTAAAAAACCTTAACTGCTAGCCATGTAGTTATTATTCCTACATCTAAACAATTCAACACATGATGGCTTAGTTTAAATTTTCACTTTTTAAAAATAAAATTTAATATTTACTAAGTATTTCGGAAGTCTATTATGGCATGGCTGGCAACATTTGACTTTGGTCTTGGAGGAATATCAGTTTAACTTCTGGCCAATGGCGTTTGATGAAAATGTTTGATGCCCCCTAAAAAGGTACAGTATAGGGGGTCGGGCGGTAGTACAGTGGATTAAGCGCATGTAACGCAAAGCGCAAGGACCGGCTCAAGGGTATAGGTTCAAGCCTCCGGCTCCCTACCTGCAGGGGAGTTGATTCACAGCAGGTCAGCAGGTGTCTTTCTCTCCCCATTGCTCTCTGTCCTATCCAACAATGATGACATTAATAACTACAACAATAAAAAAAGGGCAACAAAAGGGAATAAATAAACTAATTAAAAACAGGTACAATATGAGTTGTCATTTGTAAGACAATGTATTTGTGGAGGAAAAGAAAGGTAAGGTAAAGTGAGATGAAAGGGGAAAAGCATTTGTTTTATGGTACATTATCTCTACAAAAATTCTAGAGATAAAAAGCATATCACACCTATTTGAAGCTACCTTTTCATATATTCAGGGGAAATGTAAAACTCATTAGGCCCATACAAATTCCAAAGAAATACAGCGTTATCTTTAATGCACTAGCCGAATATTTTTATCAATGTACATTTTGATGACTGGAAACATTCAAGCAGTTTGTCAAGATTTTTCCCATCCTAACAATTACCACATGCTTACTATATATGTGTGTTGTGCTCATTTACATTCAATCCTAACAATAACTGACTGGGGCATGTTTGATAATCTATGGAATTAAATGTACCTAGCACTCACATATTTTGAAAACAGAATGTTAGGCCTCTTAAAGATAATTTTCCATTGTGTGGAAATTTCTTAATATTTAATTTCTTAATATTTAATTTCTTAATATTTAATGTGTTTTAGTGAGAGGCAGAGAGAAAGATACACAAAGAACAAAGCTAGGCTCAACTCTGGCTTACAGTGGTGCTGGGGATTGGCTTCTGAGCCTTAGGCAACCACCCCCAAACTTCTTTTTTGCCTCGAGGGCTGGGGCTCCATGTCTGCACTACTAATCCACTGCTCTTGGAGGGTACCCCCCCCCTTTTTATTGCCCTTGTTGTTTATCTTCGTTGTTAGGACAGAGAGAAATCAAAAGAGGGGAAGACAGAGAGGTGGAGAGAAAGACAGACACCTGCAGAGCTGCTTTACCGCCTGTCAAACAACCCCCCTATAGGTGGGGAGCCGGGGGCTCGAACTGGTATCCTTAATGCCAGTCCTTGTGCTTCGCCATGTGTGCTTAACTCATCGCACTACCGCCTGGCCCCCCTTTTCCTTTTCTTTTAATTTTATTAGTGATTTAATAATAATTGACAAGATTGTAGGATTTCAGGGGTACGATTCCATACAATTTCCACTACCAGAGCTTTTTGTCCCATCCTCTCCACTGGAGGCTTTCCTATTCTTTATCCTTCTGGGGGTATGGACTAAAGTCCTTTTTGGGGTGCAGAAAGTGGGAGTTCTGGCTTCTGTAATTGCTTCTCTTTTTAAAAACATTTTTTATTATCGATACAATATTGGTTTACAAAATTATATGTCAACAGGGTATAATTCCACACCGTTCTCACCACCAGAATTCTGAATCCCAAGTCCCTCCATTGCAAACCACCGTGGTTTGCAGACATGGACTGTCATCTCTACAACTATCTGTCTACATTTGTACTTAATTGCCCCCTTTTTCTTCCAGGTCCAATCCTTTCTCTTCCCCTCCAAGTCACACATAACCCTATTACTACATCTAAATATCTCTCCTCTTTTCATCCTCTCTCTGGGACCTGAGGGAGCTAGAGTTCACAGCCCTTTTACTCTCTTCCTCCTACCTCTTCTCCCCCACTGAAGTGCATGGATCAAGGTTGTTTCTGGGGATGCAGAAGGCAGGAGTTCTGTAATTGCTTCTCCACTGGATTTGGGCGTTGGCAGGTCAATCCATACCACCAGCTTCTTTTTTTCTTTTTTTTTTTTTTTTTGCCAGCTTGTTTCTATCTTTCTTAAGTGGGGTAGGTCACTTTCTTAAGTGATGCTGGAGAGGTGAGGTTCCAGGACCAAACTTAATTTTCTATTAAAGTACAGTAAAGTACAGTTCTCTCAAATCAACCTAGATTAAATACAAAATACTTCCTCTAGAGAAAAATTTCTAAGACAGTAGTCTACAAAAGCACTGCCAGCTTGTTAAGATGTGCTTAAAACTCTTCCATGTAGGATGAGAATAAGAGTCATATGGACACTCACTAGAAGGCCATAAAAAATACTTAAAAACAAAAACAAAAAAACCTAAGTCTGTGGCCCATTAAAAACAAAAAGAAAGAAATCCATTATGAGCAATATCCTTTCCCAGAATAAGTTATATTTAGTCATTTAAATGTCAGCAAATCACCTTAAAGCTACACAATCCTGATTACAACACAAAAGTCTACTTTTTGTTATCTATACAGACATGGTACAAATCAGGTTTGTGGAATATAGATAACTAAAGTAAATGAACTTGCAAAGGAAAAGACAAGACCAGACCAAACTAATTCTTAGACTTGGTGTGAACTAAAGCAGTTATCACAGGGTGCAGAACAGAACTTTCGTGCCTTCCACACACCCAGTCTGGGTATAAAATTAGATCCCTGAAATCTTAGTTTTGTAAAAACACTTAAATTACTAATAAAAAATGGGGAGGGGGAGAGAGTCCTTGAGCAAGCTCAGGCTGCCTAGATTCATAAAAAACTGAACAGAGTATTAGGTCAGAAACCCAGAGAAGCTCTCAAGGAGAAACAAAGTTAGGTTTTCTTTCTATTCTGAGGTAAGGGCAATTATTTCTCAAATGTGCAAAGCTACCTATTTTATGTCTGGCTGGCACTGAAAATGGTCATACTCACTGGATCACTAGGTCCTGATACTGCCAGCTAAGCAATTATGAATAACTGCCAAAGAGGAATTTACCAGTATTATTTATGCCACATTTAATGGAATTTAAATATAAAACATTCCTATGTTAGTTCAGGTTCATTTATTATCTTTTTTTTTTTTTTTTAACCAGAGCACTATTTAGCCCTATCTTATGATGGTGGTGGTGGGGCAATTTGAAACTGGGACCATACAGCCTCAGGCAAGAGAATATTTGCATAACCATTATGCTATCATACCCATGGGATTTTTTTTTTTCTTTAAAGGAGATTAATAGTAAACATAGTTGTTGGTACATGTGTAAAATTTTTGCAGTTTTCTGCAAAAAACTCTCACCCCCAAGAATCCAGAGATTGCTGTCATCGTATGTGCCAGAGGGATGCTCTAGTTATGTCTTTTCTTCTGTTAGTAAATATACACATAAATTGTATATTTTTATAGAACAATCATAAATCTTGTAATTAATCAAGCATATGAAGTATTGTCTTAAAGTATAAATAAAAATAGATGTACATAAATAAAATTACTATTTTTTTATATGATTCTTTTGCTGTTGTGCCAACATTCCACTTCACAAGTTAAAACACTTGTCTCTGAGGGAGTTGGGCAGTAGCGCAGCAGGTTAACCGCACATAGTACAAAGTGCAAGGACTGGCATGAGGATCCCGGTTCGAGCCCCCAGCTTCCCACCTGCAGGGGAGTCGCTTCACAGGTGGTAAAGCAGGTTTGCAGGTGTCTATCTATCTCTCCCCCTCCTCTCTCCATTTCTCTCTGTCCTATCTAACAATAACATCAATAACAACAATAATAACTATAACAATAAAAAACAAGGGCAACAAAAGGGAAAAATAAAGAAAATTTAAAAAGACTGAGATTACAGTCAACAATCTTTAAAGTTCTAAATTTGCCCAAACTCTTATTTGCAAATAATTTCTAGCTTAGTAATGGGATGATAATTCATATCCATTGAATTGATTTCTATTATTCTTGATGAGTATAAGAGGGGGCCAGGCAGTGCTGCACCGGGTTAAACGCACATAGTACTAAGTGCAAGGACCATCCGTGAAGCAGGTCTGTAGGTATCCATCTTCCTCCCCCACCTCTCCTAATTTCTCTTTGTCCTATCCAAAAAAGAAAAAATGGGCCTCCAGGAGCAGTGGGTTCATAGTGCAGGCATGTAGCCCCAGCAACAACCTTGGAGGGAAAAAAAAGAAAAAAAAAAAGTTTACGATTGTTTCTTCCTATTTTTGGCAACTGTACATAGTAAATAAGTGTACACAGTAACAGGGCTGCAATTCATAATAATCAAATGTATAAGCAAGATTATTTTAAGTGTTGGAAAAACAGTATTTGTAACTCAAAAACGTGAGGCACATAATCACATAACCTCTCAACTTGAGACTGGCAAATGATAAGTACAAGAAACCAAAGAAAACTGCTAATCACATCACTTGATATATACCAAAATAAAAATCCTTCAAGTTGATAGAGAAAAATCAACGCTGTCTGCAACTAGATCCTGCATTCTACCATTTTTAACCTTTTCTTCTGAAAATGAGCAAGTGAATATATGATACAGAGACAATTAAAAAAAAAAATTAGTAAGATTCCTGCCCCATAACCTCTAACAGCGCCCGATGCACAGCATGCTCTTCATAGTTTTCTACTGAATAAATGGAATTACTGGGAATATTAGTATTAGCCTTCTGAGTAATAATCAGCATTTTTTTTTTTTAATCCTGAGGAAAAAAGCTCAAATTTTCTTACCCACAGTCTGGAGCTGGACACCATCTACAATCAGGATCAGCCACAAGCCACCGTCTAAGCATAAATTCTTCGTATTTTTCCATTAGGACATCATCACTTAATATTAACCGAATATCATGGGGATTAAACCGCTCAGTACACTCTGGGCAACTGATATTAACTCTGCTTTCAGAGATTTCTATCCTCAGATATTGTCGTAAGCAATCCACACAAGATCTATGATGGCAAGTCATTATCTCTGGAAATCTGTCTTTTGAATGCCGCAAAAGGCACAAAGGGCACTCTATAAAGTCTCCAATTTGTTTGCTGATGGAAGTTAATCCATTGTCAGAGGAGGTATTTGTAGAGAAAATGGAGTTCTTATCAGTACACATTTCAGAATGTATACTTTCAATACTTGCAATTCCATCCACCCCGCCATTTAGCTCCCTTGATTTACGCTTGTTATCCTTTTTCCTCCGAAACAGAGAGCCTATTGAAATTCTTCTTTTTTTAGGTGCCTTTTTGACTGAAGGCAAGCTCACAGATGAAGTAGAAGACTGAAGATCTCGATCTGAACCCATTTGCCGATGTAAACTCATGTCTAAAATGCTCATTAGAATTGAGTTAGGGCCTGTGTTTACACACGGTCCTTCATTATATTTAGAGATTAAACCTATTTCTTGTTCTTGCATTCAGATTAAGTCATGATGTAAGAAAATCCTACTTGGTTCTTTCAGAAATTCTTGAGAAACTTGTAGAAGATTGTTGTCGCTGATTTCTGAAAATAAAAAAAATTGTGTTCTTAGTCTGCATGGTTTTTAAAAAATATCTTAGAAATTCAATATAAAAGTTCAAACAATATATTCTTCAACCACTAGATTTCTTAAAATAAATAACCAATTTCCGTGGAGACAGCTTATTATTTGAGCACAGGAATTTTGAGTCTGAGGCCCCAAGTTTGATCCTGAGCTCTGTATAAAACAGAACTAAGCAGAGCTCTGGTGCCTCATAAAAATAACATTTATGAATCCTTGTAATTAAAATACGGCTGCCAGGTGAGGGTGAGGGGAGGGGTAGGAAGGGATACCATATAAAGAACTCCATCATCCATGGAATTCCACTTGCTTCTGTTTTGGGTGCTCTCATGCGCATCCAGTGGTCAGATTCAGGCTTCATGCATGGAAAGTATGCATTTACTGAACGACAGCACTGGCCCCAAGATCTCTCTCTCTCTTTTATTTTTTAATATTTATTATTATTTATTTATTCCCTTTTGTTGCCCTTGCTGTTTTTTTTTTTTTATTGTTGTAGTCATCACTGATGTCATTGTTGTTGGATAGGACAGAGAGAAACGGAGAGAGAAGGGGAAGACAGAGAGGGGGAGAGAAAGATAGACACCTGCAGACCTGCTTCACCGCTTGTGAAATAACTCCCCTGCAGGTGGGGAGCTGGGGGCTTGAACCGGGATCCTTACACCGGTCCTTGTGCTTTGCGCCACCTGCGCTTAACTCGCTGTGCTACAGCCCGACTCCCCCCAAGATCTCTTGACTCTTACTTTTCTTCTATCTCTTGAGCAATGTGTGAGGAATTAAGAAACAGAAATAGTCCAACAAGGGTACTTCTACCATGTTTCAAATCTTTGTTGATAAAAAGATTTACTTAAAAAAGCTTAGAACTTTGTATTGACTCATCATAAAATGCATCTAATTTGAGACTATTAGTAAAAATATATTTATTAATGAGAACCAGAATATTACTTTGGCACATGTCTTATGTTGGCAGGTGCAACACTTTATCCACTGGGCCACCTCCCTGGCCATGAACTCTTATTCTCTGTAAATATTAGAGACATTAAACATCCTAGTTGAAGCACCTTGCCAATAATTACAGTATTGTTCTATTCTTTAACAATTAATTTGCAGAGCTGTCACACTTCTATGATCTCATCACTCCATGCTGCTTTTCTCACTCAGAGAGAAGGAGAGACACCTCAGTGCCAAAGGTTCCTTCAGTGCTATCGCATCTACCATGTGGTGCTGGGGCAAGCCAGGCTATATACATGGCAAGGCACACACCCTACCAGGTGAACTGTTTGGCCCTACAATATTATTTTAAATGAAAATGTGTTCCAGGGATAAATATCCCTCTTGCAAACACTGGATAAACAAACACAGAAAACTCAAGATCCTAGCAAAAAATATTCTCAAAGTGGAACTGAAGGGCAAGTGTGGTCAAGGTTAGAACCAACAAGGATGGTAAAATACTCAGGAGACACGCTACCTTTCAGAATAACAAGGGCAGAAGGGGGGCAATTACTAGAGAAGGGGGGCAATTACTAGAGAGCTGCCCAATAGCAACTGATAGACTAAATAGTCATCTTCTCTCTCCTCTGGCTTGCCACTATCCTGTTAAGTGTCTCAGCTGGCTATATCTAAGGGGAATCAATGAGGAGCCCAAGGTCAACCTCCTGGAACACAGGGTAATATAAGGGACAAAGGGGGCAAATTAAAAAAGTATAGTACTGGATGTATAAAAAAGATAAACATATGCTAAAAGTAACAAAATATGACACAAAACTAAGGTATTTGTATAAGCTTTGTATAACTATTATATACTGAGTATATAGTAGGTGCCAATAAGCACTGGCTAATAAATTATGATACAAAACACAAATTAGTGGAAATGAGGAACTGATGATTGTTTTTATCTTTGCTTTTCCTGTGATTGTTGTGTGACCCTTATTAAGTGATACAACCTTATTATGGTCCCTTTGTAAATTGTGAAAATAATCTCTACCCACAACAGCTAAAAGACAAATAAAACAACTTAAATAGCTTGCTACTATTAAATTTTAGAAATTACAGATTTAAAGTATTTCTTTCTTTATACAGTTATAGGAACTGAAAGGCCCCCTCCCCACATAGTCCTTTCCAAATAAACATCTAACTATAAAAATACTAGCAGTACTTGTTTTTACCTAGTGATTTAAGACTCACAAAAAAGTTTGTGGAGGATAAATTACTCAAGAGAAACTCCCACAATATTCTCAATTAATCTGTTTTTACCTGTCACTCAGATAATTTGGTTGCTTTTGTTGCTTATTAAAAAGATTAAACTATGGAGAAAATCCATTAATTTTGAATTTGTGGTCTAAATACTAAATTGAAGAGCAAAGAGTACCTACACCTTTTTAAACATTTTTGTTAGCGGTTTAATAGTGGCTTACAACATTGTAAGATTACATAAAAAGCCACTCCTTTTTTTAAAATGAGGGGATCAAGAATTCTCAAAAGTTTCTACCAATCATTAATTTTGGTAGTAAAGCACTTCCCAGAATTAGTGTCCATTATGAGTTATGCATGGCCTCACTTCCTTAAGTTTTTTATGTTACTGTCTGAACTCTGTTATTCATGTTAGACAGTTTAATACTATCACATTGGCCAATGGATCCCTTTTCTTATAAGGGTTTTTGTCACTCTCAACATTAGGAATTAAACCCAACCAGTGAAATGATCACTTTAAATATTGTATTAATACCTAGAACTATAACTACAGAATGCCTTTTTTTTTTTTTTAAACTAATGCACTGCACAGCTCTCTGGCTTATGGTGGTACAGGGGACTGAATCTCGGAGTCTCAGGCATGAGCGTCTGTATAATCATTATGCTATCTCTTCTGCCCAGAATGTTTCTGCCATATTACTCATTCACTGATTATGATCATGCTGTTCCCTTTCACTGCTTGAAAATAGTATTGCTCTGAAGTGCTATTTTGGGTATTTGTTACCATTTTGGTGGGGGAATGTTGACATTATGTCACATAGCTAATGTAAACGTTTCTAATGATGTCACATTCATTCTCTTGATTCTTTACATGTCCAGTGATTACTTATTATAAACTATATATTGTAGGTGATTTGAAAATCACTAGAATTACTAAGTCCAGCCAATCAGTGACGAAAAAGCAAGTTCAAAGGATATTTAAAGGAATGATTTGGGTGCCAGCCTGGAAGGGGCACACAGAACCATACTCACACTGCACTGACTGGACTGGACTAATCACTGCACCTAGCTGCAAGGAAATGGAAAAATGTGGTCCTCCAGTCAGTTTAATTAGAGGCAAGTGAAACAGGTGAATATATGTAACATCATCTCTGCCAAAATGGGTTTTCCTTTTTCAGATGATGAGACTACTACTGAACTAAAGCCACAAAATTACTAGGTAGAATCCACAGAATCCAGCGTTCCTTCGATCTACTTATAATAGATACACATTTCCAAGGCACTGAAATTCACATTTCATTACACTAGGATTTCTAGCACCACTGATTAGTTAAAAGCTGTATGTTCAGGGGGCCAGGTGGGAGCGCACCAAGTAAAGTACACAGAATGGGAAGCTCAAGGATCCCGGTTACAGAGCCCCGGCTCCCCACCTGCAGGGGAGTTGCTTCACAAGCAGTGAAGCAGGTCTGCAGCTGTCTTTTTCTCCCTGTCTTCCCCTCCTCTGAGGAATGTGCAGGCACAGAGCCCCAGTGATAACCCTGGAGGCAAAAAAAAAAAAAAAAAAAAAGTTCTATGTGTGAAAGGAACATAGTCTCATTACACTCAGATCTACCACTGACCCTTGAGATCTGCACACCAGCAATTCTGCAGAAGTTCTAGTTATTCCTTTTTGGCTTTGTTTTTTCTTTTTCTGTTCTTTTTTTATCCTCTTCCCCCCCCCCCCTTCTCTTTGGATTATAAGTAACAACAAAGATTCTAAATTTATGTTCTAATTTTTCTTGATATTCTTGCCTAATAAAAAAAGCATTCATTATTGTCCAACATCTTTGAATTCTTTTGTCATAAAGTCAAAGGTAAGTCTGAAACCACGAACTTTAATACTTATGAGTCAAAAGTCAGAACTCAAAATTGGTCTGGTTCTGGGAAGAAGTTACATTCCAGAACTCCTGACTCCTTGAAAAATCACGAGGATGCATGCAGAATAGTTGTTCAAATGGAACCCAATCCTCTGTTCCCAGAAAGGTCATAAGGTAGACAGAAAAAGAAGTAAAATTAACCTCGCCTGGTTAAACACGTCATGCCAAGACAAAAGATCTGTTACCTAACTCACTCTACTTTGTAAATATCCTATAAATAATCCTTTAAAAATATTTATTATTTTTATATTTATTTCCCTTTTGTTGCCCTTGTTTTTTATTGTTGTTATAATTACTGTTATTGTTATGGATGTTATCATTGTTTGATAGGACAGAGAGAAATGGAGAAAGGAGGGGAAGATGGAAATGGGGAGAGAAAGATAGACACCTGCAGATCTGCTTCACCACCTGTGAAGCAACTCCCCTGCAGGTGGGGAGCCGGGGGCTCGAACCGGGATCCTTAGGTCCTTGTGCTTTGCGCCACGTGCGCTTAAAAAAAATTATTTCCTTTTTGTTGCCCTTGTTGTTTTCATTGTTGTTGTACCTATTGTTGTTGATGTTGTCGTTGTTGGATAGGACAGAGAAATGGAGAGAGGAGGGAAAGGCAGAGAGGAGGAGAGAAAAGACTTATAGACCTACTTCACCGCCTGTGAAGCGACTCCCCTGCAGGTGGGGAGCCTGGGGCTTGAAGCAGGATCCGTACACCGGTCCTTGTGCTTTGTTCCACGTGCACTTAACCCGCTGGGCTACCGCCCGACTCCCTTATTATTTATTAATGAGAAAGATAGGAGAGAAAGAAAGTACCAGACAGCACTCTGGTACATGAGCTGTTGGGGGTTGAACTCAGGACTTCAGGCTTGAGAGGCCAGTGTTTTATCCACTGCACCACTCCTGGACCACCTAAAAATAATCTTCCCCACATATACAAAACATAAAAAGTCTCTACATTAAGATCCAGACCTTGGAATTAGTTCTCTCGAACAATATAAAGAGTGTCCCCCTGGGTTTAAGTTCCACCTGGGACTGAGATCTTGGCTTGACTCTTCAATAGAGTTCACAAAAATCTAAGCTTGTCAGTTTTTCAAGAACAGAATGGGGAAAGACAGTTGTGATCTGGAGTGGATGCACAGGGTGGGGTTAGATAGCATAATGGTTATGCAAAGAGACTCTCAAGTCTGAGGCTCCAAAGTCTAAGGTTCACCCACCTGAACCCACCATAACCAGAGCGGGGTGGTGCTCTGGTTAAAACAAAACAAAACATACAACAACAACAAAAAACCAAGGAGTGGACACATACATGTATATATATGAAGATGACTACATTAAATTCCTTTCTTTGATGACGGGAAGCTGATAAAGGAGTTTGTACGTATCTAGGGAAAGAAAGCACATTTAAGAAAGAAGGAACAGCCACTGCAGATGACTATGCCAAATATGTTCAAGGAAGGCCTGGAGGCCAAAATATAGCCAAAGGGAAATGAGCAAGGCAAAAAGAATATAAGACGGAGCATAACATAACAGAGCCAGAATGTACAGTTATCGTAAGGAATTTGATTCTGTAAGCCAAAGTAACTTTACAGACTTCTAACTTCAGGGGACTACATATGCCCTGTGATGATGGGTTTTTCAAATTACAGTTACTTTCTCCATTTATACTTATCAGTCCCCTTCTTTCAAAATGAACTTACTGCAAGATCTTTGAATTAAGAATGCTTATCTAAGATATGCTGCTTCTTCATGCAAAGCATACTGAAGGGCAGATCAGTTCTGGAAATACTTAAACGGATCAGTTTTAAAATCTAGTGCACAAGCTGAAGTCACCTCTACTGATTCTGTATGTTACAAGAGCATCCTGTATTGATTTATCCAGGGAGAGGAAATAGCATAGCCATTTCCCTAACACTCCCAGGCCTGAAGCATCAAGAGATTTCCACGTTCAATCCCTGGCACCACCATAAACCAGAGCTTAGCAGTCAGTGCTCTGGTCAAAATAAAATGTAAAAGTGTAAATATTTTAAAAGTACTGATTCTAATGTGGGAAATAACGGAGTCTCCATAAACGGTAATCTCTTCCTTTTGGTTTTTATATTAAGATTGCTATGACTACTAGTGATCAAAACTTTTCATTTGTAAAAGTCTTATCTGAGTGTTTCAGAGAGCAGTTTTGCACTAACCCAATAACAAATCGTAGTAAATTCTCATTTTATAGACAGGAACTGAAAAGTGAAGTCCTTTCAGGGAAAATTAAGAGCAGAACTCAAGATACCTTATCCTGACTTTTAATTCAACTCAAGTACACAGGTATTTCAGTATTTGGTTCCAAAGAAAAAAGATTTTTTTGTGAAAAGGCACAAACGTCATAAAATACTACTAATCTGTGAAAATAAACTGGATATAGCATGAAAGTAAGAACAGAAAGTCAGTCACTGACACATAACAAAATAGTATTTTGATTATGTTAGGTTAAATAAAGTACATTATGAAAATTCATTCCACCAGTTTCTCTTAACTGTTTTAATAGGCTGACAGAAAATTCTGAAATACATTGATGGTTCTCATGTTTCAACTCAATAAACCTGCTATAGAAAAAGTTATGAAAAATATACAAAATATACTTTATTAAGCTAGCAGATGTTTATTCAACACCTACCACTGTCATATTTTATGCTGTGTTGAGACCTTAAGTGTAAACAAAATGAATGATTCCTATCACCAAAGGGTATAGTTATCTCCTACACTCTGCACACTTCATATTATCATCACCCATGATAATGCCTAGGAGCAAGCTTGGAGGGCAGGAGTAGACAGCAGAATGGTTATGCAAATAGACTCTCAAGTCTGAGGCTCCAAAGTCCCAGGTTCAATCCCTACTACCACCATAAACCAAAGCAGTGCTTTGGTATATATATTTGGGAACATAATACTGTCATAGTCTCAATAGCTTCTTCTGGTTTCTTGCTCACTCTATCTCCTCCTTATGACTCACCTTTAACAGAGTGTCTCTTCAACTGGCAACCTGACCACTCTTCACATTACAACAGGGCTATTTATACTTTCAGGGGTCTCCATTAAAGGACAGAAGTTGAAAGTATGAAGTATGCATAATTTAAAGAAGTCAACTCCACATTTCTGGTCTAAGTCTGAGCTCAGAAGCTTCTTTAGAGCTTAACTTTTGGACTAAACAAAAAACAGTGATTTCTAAGCAGTATTTTGCTTCACAGTTAAATATACAAACTTACTGGAGAGTTAAAAACATATTTTTTGTCCTACTGAGGCTTTCATATAAGAAAGCGCTCTCATAAATAACTTTTCAATCAATGAGCAAGAAGTTTTTCTCCACTAAATCACTTGAACTGCACAATACTATATAAAGTCAATATGGGGGGAGGACTGGGCAGTGGCACAGCCGGTAGAGCACATACATTAAAATCAGTATCAGAATATAATGCTTTTAAAGCTAAAGGTATAGCTTTCAAGAAAACACTGCCAATAAGCAAAATAACTGTTCAGCTTTTAAGAACAAAATAAACAAAAACTGTTTTATAAAAGGTTATTAGTTTTCCCCACTTTAGAAAACATTGACATATATAACAACTAATAAAGAACAAATGTAGCTTATTAATTTAAACACCCAGAAGTAATTCACTGCCTTTTTTTGGTTGGTAGCTACCACTGCCTAAAATACAGATGTGTTTAGCTAGGTCTCCAGCTGTGCAGGTACAGTTATACACATGGTTGTTTTGATGCTACATGTCATGCCTTCTGTTAACAACTGATATGATGTTTAAAACAGACTGAAAAGTAATAATTACTGCCCACTGGAGAAAAAAAGCATTAAGGACAATTTTGCTATTCTCCGTAATAAGATTTGCTAAGCAAAACGAAAGAGCCAACCAAAGTCACTAAACTCAAGTCATGTATATATGAATATACTACCTTTTAAGGCAATTATTATACTACCTATTAATGATATGCAAATTTACTAAGTATAGTGCAATATATAATCAAATATAAATTCAAATTCAACCTTTTTTTTTTTTTTCCTCCAGGGTTACTGCTGGGCTCGGTGCCTGCACCATGAATCCACCGCTTCTGGAGGCCATTTTTCCCCCCTTTGTTGCCCTCGTTGTTGTAGCCTCGTGGTTATTATTATTGCCATTGTTGATGCTGTTCGTTGTTAGATAGGACAGAGAGAAATGGAGAGAGGAGGGGAAGACAGAGAGGGGGAGAGAAAGACAGACACCTGCAGACCTGCTTCACCTGTGAGTCGACTCCCCTGCAGGTGGGGAGTCGGGGGCTTGAACCGGGATCCTTATGCCGGTCCTTGCGCTCTGCGCCACATGCACTTAACGCTTAATGCACTGCGCCACTGCCCAACCTCCCCTTTTTTTTTTTTTTTTTTAACCAGAGCACTGCTTAGCTGGTACAGGGGATTGAATTTGGGACTTTAAAGTCTCAGACATGAAAATCTTTTGCATATCCATTATGCTATCTCCCCCACTCCAAGCTCAACTTCTCTTTGGCCTTCAGCACCAAATGATCTTATTTTTATATGGTCCATAAGTGATTGAGTGCTGACCTCAGTACAAAGTTAACCTGTTTCTGACAATAGTTCCTTGTAAATAACATTCAAAAAAACAATAAAAATTTAAAATTTTTCTAAAATAAAAAAATATGTGACCATAATGTCTTACATAGGCATTATATATATATGTGTGTGTGTATGTATATATATATATATATATATGAATTTTTATTTATTTCAATGTGAAAGACAAAAAGAGAGACACCAGAGCACTGCTTAACTATTGTGGTGCTGGAGATTGAACCTGAGACCTCAGAGCCTCAGATATGAAGGTCTTTCTGCATAACCATTTTTCTATCTCCCAAAGCCTACAAAAATACATCAACTATGTTCAAATTAGTGAAGAGTATTTATCTTCCACTAGGATAATCTTTAAAATAAATCAGTTTTAATATTTTTCATATGTAGATAGAAAAAATATAGTTTCATCTCATCAAGTACAGAGGCACTCAAATTCTACAAATAATCATAATGATATTCCAACAGTGGTTAGAAGATAGTAAATTTCAATGGTCTATTGAAATGAGACAATATTTCAAGGAGCTGTAATTTGGAGACTGGAATTAGGTTATGTTTTAACTCCTAAAATAATGTTAGTCTTAAAATTAACCCTAATGGAATTTTCCTGGAAGTCAGATGTACAGGAAAAACAAAACACTAATATGTGTTGCCAAGTGTAATTTTTTTCCTCAGAAACACACTTTGTGATACTAAAAATAATCTCCATGGACACGTGAAACTTGTTACAAAACCTCCCCCAAAACTTTAGTTATAAAAAGAGTATCAAAAAAAAAAAAAAAAAGAGTATCAAACAAGTGGGGTTTTGTTGTTGCATAATGTGGTTTATTAAATCCGAAACCTTCTCTATACCTTCATGGTGGAATTGCATGATAGCAAGGGAGGGATATTTGAAAATAAGAGTTAATACACCACAGTCATTTTCTAAATACAGAAGTACCTGGGCGGGGATAGACAGCATAATGCTTATGCAAAAAGGCTCTGAAGTCCCAGGTTCAAGTCCCTGTATCACCATAAGCCAAGCTGAGCAGTGCTATGGTCTCTGTCTCATTAAAATAAAACAAACAAACAAAAAAAACTTGTCTTCTATAAGAAAGAGATCTTAATTCAATTAGACAGTTGGGTGTTAAGGGGGGAAAAAAAGCAAATATGACACAGCTTTAGTTATAAACAGTAGTATGATGCGCATTAGGATGGGTAATGACAAAAACGAAAATGAACTAAAAGGACAACTGCAACTAAAAGGACAAGAAATCTCGGTTAAAATAAGAAAACACAACATGTTAATAACAACCACGTTCTTTACAAAATGTGGCACAGAAAGGAAAACCCACGATCAGGGAAAGGGTGGCATGTCCCCGCTGTTTATTTACTAACAAGGAAAATCATGTTTCCGACCAACACCTGGGTTTGAAAAATGCAGCGCCACTCCCCGCTCCCGCACCCCGCCAACACCACCCCGACAGCCAGCAGTGTTTTGAATAGTAAATATTGCCACAGGGCAGCGCTGCCATATGTAATATATATTCTCTCTCTCTCTCTCTCTCTCTCTCTCACACACACACACACGCAAGGGAGGAAAAAAAAGACTTTTCTTTCTCACATATTCTAGCCCTAACCACTCTCCTCTTTTTTTTTTTCCTTACTGCCATTAAGTTTAACGAACCCTAACTTTCTCTTTTTCCCATTAATGAAAATAGGGTGGGGCGAGAGAAAACGGCGGAGGGAAACACAGAATGCGGGAGGGGGGGGGAGAGAAAGAGAAAACAAGCTGGAAATTAAAAGCAGGAATTACTTCCTGGGTGAACGCCAGATGCTCCCTCAAGATTTAACACGGGAAAATTTCCTGGAAGACCCCCGTCGAAACAACAACAACCAAAAACAAAACAAAAACAAACCCCAAAACCAAACCAGCCCGTAGCCCCGGGGCTGCAGCGAGCGCCCGGTCGACACCCTCCGACGCCGGCGGCGGCTCTGCCCACGAGCCTCCCGCCGCCCTCTCCCTCCGGGGCCCCCAGTCCGGGCGGGGGTGGGGGGCGCGCCCCGGCCCCAGATCTGCGCCGAGGTCCGGAAACGGTCCCGTTAGGACGGGCTCCAGCCGTCAGGAATGCGCTCCGCCCCGGCCTCCGCGTCGCGCCGGCCGCCCGGGTGTCGGCGGTTTCGGGGGCCGCGCGGGGGAAAGGGCTCCGGGGAAGCGCCGCCGCCGCCCGTCGCTGCGCCGCCGCCGCCCGTCGCTGCGCTGCCGCCCGCGCGGCCCCCGCACTCCGCCCGGGCCCGCGCCTCGGGGGCCGGCTGCCCCGCCGGGCGGCGGACGCGGAAGCAGCCCTAGGCCCGACCCGCACGGCCCCGCATCCGCGCCGGCTCCCGTCCCGGCAGAGCACGGTCAGGGCGTCGGCCGGCCCCCCAGGCTCCCGATTCCATTTCCGTCCTCCCGGGGGGGGGGAAGGGGACGCCAGGACAGCGGCCGGGAAACCGGAGCCGCCGCCCAACCCTCGCTCGCGGGCCCACCGGTACCTTCAAGTCCTCCGAGCAGCGGCGGGCGCGGGGCTGCGGGCGAGTAGGCCCATCTCCCCGCGGCGGCGGCGGGAGGTGCAGGGAGGTACGGGGGAGGGTCCCTCAGACCCGCTGAGGCGTCTCTGGGCTGAGGCGGCGGGAGAGCAGAGGAGGGTTCCCGGCCGTCGCTCTCCTCAACTACTCCTCCGCAGTTCGGCCTCGACCGCAGTTCCCGGGAAGCGGCGCCGCAACTGCCATTCCCCTTCTCTCAGCCCCTCTGTCCCCGCCCCCTCCTCCCACTCTTTCCTCCCGCCCCGCCCCGCCCCTCCGCCTCGCCCCGCCCGCGTGCCGTGCGTCATGGCGTCACGCCCCTCGCACCCCCTCCCCAGCTTCTCCCCACCCCCCACCGGAGGCTCTGGGCCGCGTCGTTCTCTAGCGCACGTTCTCCCGGCCGCCGCCCCGCATCGCTCCGCCTGTGTTGCGGGCGGCTCATTGCCGCGTTTCCGGTCGGGGCCTGCGGGTCTGCGGGTGGGCTGGCGGGGGTGCAGTCTGCAGACCTCGACCACTGCGGGGCGGGGCTGCGGGGCAGGTGTCTGCAAGGACCGGCGGGGGTGACTGGAGCTGTGGCTCCAAGTGAAAGGAAGGAGGCGCTGGACGCGGGGTGGGGAGGCAGCAAGCAGTGAGGGAGCTGCTGGTTGCGGGCTGCTCCTTCACCGTGATCCTTTGTGTTCGGGCGCCTCACCTGCTGCACTGCAGCCCCCGGGAGAGCTGGGCGGAGTGGCGGTGGGACATCCAGGGTCCGCAGCTCTCCACCTGCCTCCTGTTACTGTTTATAGCTGTTAGGAATAACCTTTAGCTCTGATTTTACTTACATACACTCCTGGTGAGGCTGGGTGTGTGGGTGTGGGGGGGGGGCAGGCGGAGATCTTCCACTCACCCCTCCATCTTTTTCCAGTGTTTTTAAAAAAATATTTTATTTATTTGTTGGGTAGAGACAAAAATTGAGAGAGGAGGGAGGGAAGGAAAAAAGAGACACACCTGTCACACTGCTCCACCAGCAAGGCTTCCCCCATGTAGGTGGGGACTGGGTGCTTGAATCCAAGTCCTTGCACATTGTGTAACAAGTGTATGCGCTAGTGGGCGCACCACCCACCCCTTCTAAGTATGCAGAAGTCGATATTTTAGTCTTTATTGATGCAGTCTGCATTATTTTATTGTTACCATTTGTCCTGTTTGAATTTTAAGCCAATCATGACTTCTGGTTTTAAAAGATTGGTATTTGTCTCTTCAGAGAGAAAAAGAAACCACTGCACTGAAACTTGCTTTAAGGTACTGGAGGCTTCTCTGGAACATGGCCAAAACAGTATACTATCCAAGTGAGCTATTTTGCTGGGCTAGTCTTTTGATTTTTTTTTTTGTTTTGTTAACATTACCATGATTTGAAATTGTTTTTTTCTTCAGTTCAGACTTAGGCCATTTCTTTCTAGTTAATTTCTCTTTAAGATTAAGAGTTTCCTTTTCATGGAATACTGAGAATGTGATGGATGCTGGACAGACTATCCATTCGCCATCTGTTACTTAACTATATATAACACCCTTTCAACTCTATTTTAGTGTGCCTAAGTTTATTTATTTATTTTAAGATTTGTTTATTAGAGAAAGAGAACAAAGCACCACTCAGACCTGTATGGTGTTGGAATGCAGGGTGTCTTGTAGGCAAGTCTCTGCTCTACTTGCTTTGTCATTCCCCTCAGCCACAATTATTATTATTTTTTGTACACTGAAAGATAAAGAGTGTGTGTCTAAATTAGAAATAAACCATGGAGCAATGGCCTTTCAGACTGCACTTGGTGTCTTTGGTAACTCAGTAAATATTTATCAATTATAAAACCAAACAAGCCAGACAGTTTCAGACCAAATATCTTTGACCATGAATCTTAAAAAGGAAGAAATGATGACTAGGTTCATTTTTATATATGGGAAATGAGATATTCCTTTAAATGTTATTTGAAGGTTGCCAACAATTTGATCAATGGGATAGTTTGTGCCTACAGGATAGATGTCCAAGAATAGTTAGCTAAATGGGTTTATGAAACAGTATAGATAATATAATCTTTAAAAATATAATACGTTTAATATTTATCTGAAACATTTTAAAACAGATAAGGGATTGGTTTGGATAGAGGTTTTGAGTAAGGAAGTTGAGCAAGAATCTTTTCAGTTGTCACATTTTCCCCAAATGCATTGTCCTGTTGTTTTTTTTTTTTCAGATCTTCTTGAAAACCAGAGGAATTCCCAACTCTTCACTAGGCCAGCATAAGTCCTATTAAAATCAAACATCTATTGGATCTCTCCACAGGCACCTCAAAGATAGAATTCCCTGTAAAATTTACCTCTCTCATTCACCTGGGACCAAGCCAGAAACCTAGCATTTTTCCCTAAGTCCCTTCCTTTCAGTGACTTCCAATTCATTGTTAATCATCAAGCCTCACTATTTCTCAGTGAGACTATTACAAAAACTTAGTAATTAAGCCCAGGTGCTTTAACTTTGGGCAGCATTTTCCTTTTTTTTTTTTTTTTAAATTTTTAATATTTATTTAATTTATTTTTTCCCTTTTCTTGCCATTGTTGTTTTTTTTATTGTTGTAGTTATTATTATTGTTGTTGTTGTTGGATAGGACAGAGAGAAATGGAGAGAGGGAGGGGAAGACAGAGAGGGGGAGAGAAAGACACCTGCAGACCTGCTTCACCGCCTGTGAAGCGACTCCCCTGCAGGTGGGGAGCCGGGGTTCGAACCGGGATCCTTGTGCCGGTCCTTGTGCTTTGCGCCACCTGCGCTTAACCCGCTGCGCTACAGCCCGACTCCCAGCATTCTCCTTTATTGCCCTTCTCTATTCTAATTCATCCTATGCTGACTTAGCAGTGATTTATTGAGCATCTAGTATGTCGGGGAGCATTTGCTGTTATAAGCATTGGGAATACAGCAATGAATGGGATGGGAAGGCAGGGGGATAAAAAGAAACAACAGAAATTCACCTGAGTCATAGAAATCAGAGAGATTGTGACTTTACTTTTGTCTTCCAAAATAAAATCTCAAACTCTTGAGCTGGATTGGAAAAGGCAAGATAGGCAAACAAATCAAGGGTGGGGAAGCATAAGAAATAGCAGGTGTTAAGATTCTATGGAATTTGTCAAATTCAAGACTAGAATTTAGGGAATAAGGAGGCGTATGCCTTAGATTAAAGGTAGTTGGAGAGGTAGAATGGAGCTAGATTCTTCAAGACCATTTAAAGTCACAATAAGAATTCTTAATGGGTAGCATCTTTCGGGACATACAGATTTGTAAATAGAATGACACCCAATTTACCTTTGAAAAGGACCACTGTGTTGTTCTGTGAATCAGACAATGGCAAAATAAGAGTTTGGAAACAGGGAGACCCAATCACAAGTGTTATATGCAAGAATCCTGGAAAGAAATCATAGTTCTTTGAAGCACAGAGACTGTAAAGAGAGAAGTGAATGGCTTCATTATTTTAGGGGCCGAATCAGTTAAGACTTAAATTGGAAGAGAGTAAAAGTCAGGAGCAAGAGAAAGGGAACAGTGGGGTCACTATAATAACTACTTTATCTTGAGTACATCCTGCATGACACTGTTCTAAGTATTTTGTATTAAACCATTTAGTTATCACAAAAGTCCCTAAAGGTACTGTTATTATAGCATTAACAAATGAGAATCAGAGGCTCAGAGGGATAAGTAATTTGCTCAGTTAGGGAGCTGTTAAGTGCCAGAGCTGGGACTTGTGCTAAGCAGGCAGCCTTATTCCACCATTTACACCTTTTTTTTTAAAATATTTATTTTAATGAGAGAGAGAGGGAGGGAAAGACAGGGGGAGGGAAGAGAGAGAGAGAGGGAGAGGGAGAGGGGAGGAGGAGGGGGAGGGAGAGGGAGAGAGAGAGGGAGGGAGAGAGAGAGAGAGAGAGAGTGAGTCTTGGGCACTGCTCAGCTCTGGCTTTTGGTGGTGCTGTGGATTGATCCTGGGACCTTGGAGCCTCAGGCATGGAAGTCTCTTTTGCATATAACCATTATGCTGTCTCCCCAGTCCCACTGCTTACATCTTCTCTCACCCTGACTGATTGGTTTCACAGTCAAAATGAGGAGGTCTTTAGCCATGCCATTTGCAGTACTACACATCCTTCCTCCTTTCTCTCTTCCTCTTCTCCCTTACACACAGCATCTGACTTTCTTTTGCATGATATCTACTCACCTAGAATGTTCCCACCCTGTTTTCTGCCTGGCTGTCAACCTCTGCTGATCCTACAGAAAACCAACCAACATTCACTGCCTTTAGAAGTCTTTTGCTTCCTTTTACAACTGTATATGTCAAGTACTTAGTTATCAGTATGTGTAGGTCTTAGGGATATGTTCCCCTGAGCTTGCATGACCACACATATGGTGAAGTATACCATCAAAAAGCCCATTAAACTTGTTTGGAAAACAGATGCAAGGAAATCACTCTAGCAATAGAGTTGGAAGTATGACTAAAACCATGTTAGAGATTCACTGTGTAGGACTTGGGTGGGTATCTTGGAGGCAAGAAGATTGACCTTAAGTGTTTGGGGTCTCTTCTAGGAAGACCTGACAGGTTCTCAATTGTCAGAGTTGATTCACTGAATTATGCTGTCTCCTAATTTTTCATCCTATCCTCATATGAGCTAATTATCTGATTTCCAGGTTGGTTCCATTCCCTTCCTGATATGGCCATAGACATTTCTTCCTCTTTTCTCCCCCCCCCCCCCTTTATCCTCCCATAGACATTTATTTACAAGTCCTTCCTTCCTTCCTTCCTTCCTTCCTTCCTTCCTTCCTTCCTTCCTTCCTTCCTTCCTTATTAGATAGAAACAGAGAGAAAATGAGAGGGGAGGGGAAGATAGAGAGGAAAAGAGACTTGCTTCACCATTTGTGAAGCTTTCCCCCTGTAGGTGGGGACCAGGGGATTGAATCTGGGCCCTTAAGCATTGTAGTGTGTGTATTTAACCAGTTGTGCTTTTGCCTGGCCCCACAAGTTTTTTTTTTTTTTTTTTCCTTCTCATTCATCAGGTAAAGAGCTTAAGTTTCAGCTGTGGGAACTTGGCAAAGTGATCAGCCACCAGTGACCCTCAGTGTGGAGCCCAGTGTACTAAGTTGTGAAGGTCTTAGCCTGCATTTAGATGTGGCACATAGTAACATATTAATAAGTATTAACTGCAGCTAGGAAGATAGCTTAGAGATAGAATATTGGACTTGCATATGTGAGAGTGAAAGTTGGATCCCAGGGGCAGCATGTGTCAGAGTGGTATCCTAGGGGTATCTCTCATTAATTGACTATTTTTGAAAGTTAGTTTCAGTTACTATGTAAGGGGAAGCTTTACTTACAGTGAAAGTTATTCTAGATAAGATATTAAAAATAGGGCAGGAGGGACCGGGTGGTGGTGCAACTAGTTGAGCGCATGTATTACAATGCACAAGGATCTGGGTTTGAGCCCCCGGTCCCCACCTACAGAGGGAAGACTTTACAAGTGGTGAAGCAGTGCTGCAGGTATCTCTGTCCCTCCCCCTCTCTCACCCTCTTGAGTTCTGGCTGTCTCTATCCAATAAATAAAGATGATAAAAAAATTTTAAAAAGTAGGGCAGGAAGTGGCAGACCCTGCAGAGCATACACCTTACCATGTGAGAGGACCAAGGTTCAAGTCCTAATCTCCTGCAGGTGGAGAAGCTTCATGAATGGTGGAGTAGTGCTGCAGGTATCGTCTATCTCTGTTTCCTCTAGAGAAAAAAAAGGAGGGGGGAGAGGAAAAAATGACTGGCTCTCTCAGTAGAATTGCCAAGCAGGTACTGAGCCCCAGTAATAACCCTAGTGACAATAAATCAATAAATTATATATATATATATATATATATATATATAATATGGAGGGGCCATCTGTGCTTCTTCTTGGGTGATTCTCTTAGTTGTTAGAACTATATAAGGAATCTGGAGAGCCGG